>NW_006800595.1:93643-95094 GCF_000485575.1 Poecilia formosa | reverse complement strand
ACCACATGGAGGAGAGAGTTAGCTTGTTACTCTAACCAAGCTATGGACAAAATGACATTATTCATTTATTACTTAAAAATGAAAACTTTAACTATGCTCAGGATTTGGGGGTTTCTCTGTTTTGAGATGATCCCGTCAGAAAATGCCACAAAGCACAGGTGAAGCAAGAAACACATCAGCAGGTTTAGAAATGTTATGATAAAACATTTGGTCACTTTCCCAATATTCCAGGTCAATGCATGCCGTCTCATCTTTGCATCCTAAAATGACTTGGCTGTTTTACTGCAGTGAGCCTCGATGTAGCCAAACTCTGTCAAGTATCTCATTGTTTTTATGCCATATTAGATTCGTTGTGTTGATGCATTTTGACCTGCTTTAATTTTCCACCGCAACACGCAAACTTCCCCATTCACTCAGTGCGTTATAGTTCCACATCGCTTTGGATTTGTTGCTGCGCGTTTGTGCAGTGTGAAGGAAAGAGGAGACCAGCTGCACAGGCAGGTTGGAAATGAGATGCAGGTGATCGGTTTGTGTGATCGGCAACAAGAGCCAATCGGCGATCACTGATCATACACTTTTTCATGGAAATCGGCCGATTATGATCGGTGGCCGATCGATCAGCACACCTCTATAGTTAATAGTTTATTATTACTGTGTGCAACTATTTGGGCAGATCAAAATCTTATCAGACAAGGAAAACTTGGGTCCATAAGCTCCAATGAATTGCGAATGCACACACAATAAAATAAAAAAATATGAAAATGTGATGGGTGAAAGAGCAGTGTTTTACTGCCATGCATTTCGATCTGCAAGCAAACTGATGAACCAGTTCCTGAATCAGCCACATGGTACGGCCTGTTTGCGAGGCTTCAAACGTCACAACCTGCTCCATCAACACAAGCCTCGATACGCTCTTCATAAAATCCTCCTGGATTACTGAACACACACTCCGAGGCCTCGACACAGATCACACATCACATGATGTGTGATCTCCTTCCACACCACACCTCTCACAATAGCAATATAACAGCTTGTTTGAAGTAAATAAATCCTTAATATTAATGAAAGAATCCTTGTTCCACTGGCAGATTATTTTATTTATAACAAGCACTAGTGCAAGTTTTAAGAACTAGTACTATTTATCAATTATTGACTTAAAATAAGCTCCTATATTTTGCTCAAAAGTTACTTGATAGTTACATTTGTCTTATTTCAAGTGTACTAAGATATTTGTACTAGAAACTAGACAAAAATACTTGGAAAGATTTGTGCTTCTGCAGAGTATACCCATCTCACAGCTGAAGGAAGGATTTGTAATTTTCAACTGTTTATAAATGTAACTTAGTGATGTTTCAAACAAATAAACTATTTATATGGAGGAATTAAAAGGTGCCAAACTCATGAAATAAGAAACGGTACACAAACTCCATTCTCTCCGGCTCACAGACAAC
>NW_006800595.1:91239-92581 GCF_000485575.1 Poecilia formosa | reverse complement strand
AGTGGCATCCAGGCATATAAAACAGGTCACAGTTTGCTGATAAAGATAACAAAATACTACACTGCAGAAACATAAAATCTTACCAAATATTGGTCTAATTTCTAGAACAAATATCACAGCACATGTGGAATGAGAAGTAAGGTGACAAAACCAACTCACAAGTACCTTTTGTTGTGTGAAGAAGCATTGAGTTTTTCTCAGTTTTTTTAGTTCTAGAGTGTGTACATGTGAACATTCTCGTAATGTACAGATGAAATGTTTGTTACCTTGTGCTTGTGTCTTTTGTGGCAGCCATCTTAGGCTGCTGCTAAAGAAGAGGCCCGCCTCAGACCCAGCTCTTTCATAGGAAGTAAGATGACAAAAGCTGGAGTTTGATTGGTTGAAACTTAAAGTAATAAAAAGAATAAAATGACTTCTAAATTGTGCCTTTGCATACATAAGCTGTTTGTCTGATATTTTATCATTGATAAATAATCGTTAATGTTTACATTATGTATGTGAAAGTCAACTTTGTTTTGTGTGACGTGTGTATAGGTAGATGCTGGATGTGGCAGTTAGATGAGAACCAATAAACCAGCTTCGTTTGCTGTACGAAACAAATGAAGCTTTATTACTACAATGATGGTGAGATGACGCTTCATGAAACACTGATTCGTTCCATCCAATTGTTCGGCTCAGGAGCCGATGAACCGTGGTGCTTCATTTGCTCTGCTGTGACATCAAGTGGACAAAAATAGGCAATGTGAAAACAACATGAAGCCTTACAATGAATAAACAAGTAAATGATGTTTGTGATTCTGATACATAAACTCTGATTATAGTCTTTGTCTATGTGAAACAATGGCTGGATCAAAAAGAAAACTGGAACCACATGGAGGAGAGAGTTGGCTTGTTACTCTAACCAAGCTATGGACAAAATGACATTATTCATTTATTACTTAAAAATTAAAACTAACTACGCTCAGGATTTGGTGGTTTCTCTGTTTTGAGATGATCCCGTCAGAAAATGCCTACGCTCACAAAGCACAGGTGAAGCAAGAAACACATCAGCAGGTTTAGAAATGTTATGATAAAACATTTGGTCACTTTCCCAATATTCCAGGTCAATGCATGCTGTCTCATCTTTGCATCCTAAAATGACTTGGCTGAGCTTGGCCGATCTGGTTAGTATGCTTTCAGTTCTGCAGAGCTCAATAATGCCTCAGCACAGCGCAGGTTTTTTATATACATCATTAAATTCATTTGAATATGATACCTGTCCTTTTAAAATATTAGAAATTAGAAAGGAATTAGAACACAGGATTTACTGTGTTGTTTTCTTGGCATTATAGTTAATTAGAGA
>NW_006800595.1:85337-87993 GCF_000485575.1 Poecilia formosa | reverse complement strand
AGTGCCGTGCCGCCTGTTTTTGGACTGTTTGAGCTTCTTTACCATTATATCCTTCATCTTAATCGCAACCTGGGTCTCAACGTCCTCTACTCACCACAACCACACCATTCCTGACATATACATCAATCAATCAATCAAATTTTATTTGTATAGCACATTTCAGCAGCAAGGCATTTCAAAGTGCTTTACATAATTAAAATAAAAACAGCATGCGACATAGAATAAACAGTGAGAAAAAGAGATTTTGAAAAAGATTTTAAAAAAAGATAAAAACATTAAAACCCGCACCCCTTTTAGGACTTCAGTTAAACGTCGTTTAACTGGGGCTCTAACCTTCTGGGACTTTAGTCAAAAACACCGTTTGACAAGGACTCCAACCTCTAGGTTTTAGTTGAAACGCCGTCAACTGGGACTCTAAGCCCCGTAGGACTTTAGTTAAACGTCGTTTAACTGGGACATTTTCCGGGGGGCTTTTCATCATTAAAACGTATACAGTGAGAAAGAGAAATAAAAAGAAATTAATAATAGGTAAAAAGTAAAGATAAAAACATTAGAAACATCGAAGACATCAAAACCTGCACTCTAACCCTAATTTAGCCATAAGCAACTCTAAACAGGTGGGTTTTAAGTTGAGATTTAAAGGCACCCAGTGTTTCAGCTGTTTTACAGTTTTCTGGAAGTTTGTTCCAAATNTTCAACTTAATTATTCCTAATATGAGTTGAAAGTGTCTGAATGGCCTCACATTTCAGGTGCGAGAAGGCTGGTTTCTAAATTCTTTGTTTGGCCACAGAACAAAAAAACACTTCCACTATTCTCTAAACCTCCTCCAGCGATCAGTCCCCAGAGTCTGAGTCCATTTATCGCTCAACTCCCTCTAGTCCACATTTACTGCTGTCGGCTGCACTCTTTAAGACTGCCTCTATTTACCTCAATCCTCCCCAAATCCCAAGCCTGCTTAACAAAGTCTGGAAAAAGGTCTGAAGAGCTGATCCATGATAAGGAAGTGCAAACGACAGCAGAATGCATCAACCTCTAACAGGTCACTCAGTGTGTCTGATGCCACAGCAGACGCAACAAAATATTCCCGTAAAATAAACCTAAAATGATCAGAATCCAAGCGATTCAACATCAAAACTACAGACTGATGTAAGAATGATTAATAATCAAAATGATCTGTTCATTTTAGATCAGGGGTGTCAAAGTCATTTTCATTTTGGGCCATATCAAGATCATGAATATTGCAGAATGTTTTAATAAAACCTGTTAGAAAACTGTCAAAATACTAATAAATAGCTGTCTCTGAATCAATGAGAACTGCTCAAAATGTATGATTGAACATCTTTTCATATTTATGTAATTTGGTAGTAACAGGTAAAAACTGTTTTGATTTAATTAATAAAATAATATACAAATACACCACTGTTGTGTTTTAACAATCTTGAAAGTTCTATTCATATGATCCTCCAAAACCCAGAGGCCCACATAGGAAGCGATGGATTGGCCCCCAGGCCTTGAGTTTGACATGCGTTTTCTTTAAGGAACCTGTGTGATCTTTTTTGCACAAGGTGTTTTAATTTATGTTGGTATGAATTCCACAAACTGTGTTTAAATGCACACAATTTTTTACATATCTTTACCAGGTTTGCACAGTGAATGGAGGCCACTGTGTATACGGAAACATAAAGCTGCTCTTAACCCTTGTATGTAGAAATGGGGTCCAACTGACCCCACACACGTAAAACTTATATATCCTTTGCCAAAGTCCTCTACGTTTGCCTCAGTCCTCACACACACAAGGGTTAAAGGGCCTAACATCAAATGCAGCAGATTAAGTGATATATCAAGTGCTGTCATTCATTTCCCCACTGTGGGATTAATAAAGGAATATCATATCTTATCTTTTATTATGTTTGAATGTGAATATGACAGGTAAACTGGGATCAAAGTTGTGGAATCCAGTGTTCCAACCCTAAGTTTCGTTTGATGTGACATCATGCTTGTTTTCTTTTATTTTTCAAAAACATTTTTTCAAAACTAAGATTTCATCCAAGCAACCAGATCAAATAGTACAGGTCATCCCATCAGTTTTACATGCATGGCGCTGCATGAGATTAACTACCGTAAATTAAATTTTGGGCACAGCTACACTATTCTCTCCAACACACGGCGTTGCCACAGTCATGCTATATCTTTTCATCTAAAAAGTTCATGGCAAGTTGGTGATCAAATTAGGGCTGAAATGATTATTTGAATGATTCGAGGACTTCGACTATTAAAATTCCTCGAGGAAAATTTACCTGCCTAGAAGCTTCGTTAATTTGTTTTATTATTTAGCGCACCATGTTCCGGCCGGAACATTAAGTTGCACGGAGCTCTGACTTCCGCCTCCGAGTTGTTGACGAAAGCTAAGTGTTAGTGGCATAACGTCCAGTTTTCAAGTTCAGCTCTTGGGAATTTTACTGATTGATGCCATTTCCGGGTTTTCATTGTTTTTGGAGGACCAGTAAACATCCTTAAAATGACTGATGCAATGTTTGGAGTACGGCAGCCTTTCTCATCCTGGAGCTGCTGGTTGAAAGTGAATGGCGGGAAGAGTGCTCAGGAGTATTTATACTGTCATGTTCTGTGTTTCTGTGTGTTTATTTTTGACATTTT
>NW_006800595.1:80788-84192 GCF_000485575.1 Poecilia formosa | reverse complement strand
TAGAAGGCCGACTTTGTGACTGACTTAATGTGGCTCTTAAGGTTCAGGAAAGAGTCCATTACTTATAAATGTAAGCAGATAGACTGAACATGGCGGACGGCTGAGTAGTTCATGCTTATAGTGCAAGTGTAGCTTTACGGACGAACCGCACAATAAATTTCATATCATCCCGGTCTCAAGAAAATGGGAGGCAGAACGCATCGTACGGCTGGTAGATGAGTTTCTGAGTGTGATGAACGAAGGTGTCAAATCCCGTTGTTAACAAGGGCAAAAAAGCTATAAATGGCTGGGCAAGGCACACCTGTCAAGTCTCCCGTTTTGGCAGGGAAACTACCGTTTTTTTATTCCCCCTTTCCCGCTGTGCTCCCGTATTAGCATTTTCCCGTAAATATTCCGTATTGCCCTCCCGGGTCTTTCGTTCGTGCAGATTTGTACTGCCCCGGACTCCAAACCCCCAACTCCAGGTGACATTTCCCGTATTCTCAAACCCAAAGCTTGACAGGTTTGGGGCAAGGTGAGAGTTCATCTGTTAAACTGACTGAAGATGAATACATAAACTAAAAGCTGAATTATAGACATTTTTTATAAGCGTATTTGTGAGCCTGCCTCTTTGTTATTAAATTCAATATAATTTCAGATTTTTCTATAACTTTTCTTCTGGTTAACTTAGAAAGTGAGCTATTATTGTTACAGGTTAGTTTTCTAAACTACAGAAAAGTAACTGCTAGGGAAGCTCAAATATGAAAAATTGGACTGACATTGCTATCCGATAGTAACACCGGTGCTATGCCAGATTTACCAATATTTCATTTTATAAATTTATTTATCCGATTACTCGATTAATCATAAGAATAATCGATAGATTACTCGATTACTAAAATATTCGTTTACAACAGCCCTCGATCAAATTGCCTTTTTGCTTGGTGCCACATGGCTCAGCAGTAAAGCAGGAGCATCATGTACAGAGGCTAAAGACCGTCATGCAGCTGTCCTCGGCCCAACTCAGGACATTTGCTGCACCTCCACCTTTCTCTTTACTTTTCTTCCTGTCAGGTAATAAAAAATAACGGTCACTGGTCCCAAATCTACGTTAGATGAGTCTGATTTCAGAATGAGCAAAATTGTGTTTCAAAAAGGGGTATGTTTTAGAAGTTTAATTTAGGAATGCAAAGCTTTCAGTTTAAAAAGTTACATTTTTAAATCAAGCTGAGGTTTGTAGAGTCACTTGTTCATTCTTATTTATTTTAAAGGTGTTTACTTTCTGTAGGTCTGTTTTTTAGTGTTAAATATTTTATATTCTTCAGATGCTGAAGCCTTTTTGACTTTCAGTGCTTTTTTTAGGACTAGACTGTGTTTTCAGTGAAGGTGTTTCTCACACAGTTAAGTTTGTTTAATGTGGCTGTCTTTTCATGAGCTTTGGGATATAATAACAAAATAAACAGACCACAATAAACCATTGTACCAAAATGCAAAAAGCAACACAAAATGCACACTGTTCAGTGAAATAGGCTACTGAAGAATCAAAGTCAATGTGTCTTCCAACCCCAAAAATGCTGGCTGTAGTATTTTTGTTCAAAAAGACAATCTGAAATCTTCCCTCTGTCACACACACACAGTTTTTAGTGTTTTCACTTACAAGCATAGGTCATGGCAAAACTGCTCCCAATGTCCACCATGTCCACCTGTGGCACCAGTTTGGGGACATCCTGATGTTGCGCCAGGGCGAAACGAAACACCTCGTATTCATGGGACCCAGTGGGGAAAAGGCCTCCTAGTCAATATGAAAACACATAGTAAGAAGATTTGGGAAAAAAACAGAAAATTTCCCCTATTTTCAGTTTTTAGGACACCACTTAGTTATGTTTTACACATTTCAGGAATAAAGAGCACTAGTAAGAGTACTACAATTCAATAATTACATAAAGACAAAAATATGTATAAAATGTGTACTTTGTATGTCTGGCAGCAGCACTTTAAAGGCAGGAGATGCGAGATCCTGCCTTTAAAATGAATAAAAATGTGTCAAAGCTGAGGATGAGCATCAAAAATACACGATCTATTGTAGGATTTGTTTCTTAATGGTGTTCCAGTAAAAATGTATTCCCTACTTAAGTCCCTCTCAAAACAAATTTTAAAGATAATTACAGCGGCAGACTGACAGAAAGTACAGCATATTTGTGAAAGTAAAAAGAAATAAAATGTGGCTTTCCAAATTTTTGAAAGATAAAATTCTTAAGGGTGTGTCTCCTATTACTATTAATAATATAGCATTTTGCCACAAAATGTTCAACTTTAAACAGGCTGTGTAATAGCTGAACTAGTATTTTAAAGTCCTGTAAGTCCTTTAAACAAAAATGTCACGGTAACACACATCATGAACCATGGTGCTTGTTATGCTAGCCTTTTGTAATTATGTCAAAATCTAACCAATTCTTGAGATTTCAAGACTACTTCAGACCTCTGAGTTGCCATTCTGAGGCCTACAGTTGAGTCCTAAATTCTGAAACTGTACAAAGCAAATTTTGACATTATAAATAAAGGGGACCTCTTGCTTCATGATTCATCCCTCAGTCAGGCTTCATCATTGTCGCTAAAAATGATCAGTGTTTGGCAGTAATTGCTGTTAAAAGCCTCTTGGCATGGCTCTCATTTCAACCATTTGCCTGCCACTCACACCCACTTCTCATAATAGTTTTCAGGGTCTCATGGAAAAAATGTGAACACTTACAACTCTGACTGGTCAGCACCTTATTGGTCCTCTGGAACAAAAAGAGATCTGTTTTCATTATAATTTTAGTCTGAGCAACAACACTGCAAGGTTTTGTTTTTCAGATGACACTACTGAAACGTCTTATATTTAAACCAAACAATAAAACTCGTCCTGCGTCACTGGTAGAAGGAGTATTCAGAGCAAAGTTTACATCTTTCGCCAAGATGTAAACTTTGTAGAAACACCAGTAGAAACATAAAAAGTGAATAACAAGTGTACCACCTAGGAGGGAAATTCTCAGGCTCCAAAACAAAAAACCAAACAAAAAAACAAATTAAGCTAAGGATAGCTTTAGGGGGACGCCATAGTTAAGGCTCTATTTTAGGTCCTCTACTTTTTAATTTGAACATGTTGCCGCTTGGTGAAGTCATCAGGAACCATGGAATCACTTTCCACAGTTATGCTGATGACACTCAGTTATACATCAATCAATCAATCAAATTTTATTTGTATAGCACATTTCAGCAGCATTTCAAAGCGCTTTACATAATTAAAATAAAAACAGCATGTGACATTGAATAAACAGTGAGAAAGGGAAAGACATTTTGAAAAAGATTAAAAAAGGTAAAAACATGAAAACCCGCACCCCTTTTAGGTCTTCAGTTAAATATCGTTTAACTGTCGTTTAACTGGG
>NW_006800595.1:78109-79848 GCF_000485575.1 Poecilia formosa | reverse complement strand
CACACATTTATCTGTTCTAAGTATCTGTTCAGTGATTGGATGGGTTCAGAGTCACCTGGTGACATCGTGATGTAGAGCTGGGTATCATCTGTGTAGTTATGGTAGTTGATCTTATTTCCTGTTATAACCTGAGCTAGTGGGAGCATATAAATATTTATTAGGAGGGGTCCTAGGATTGAACCTTGGGGTACCCCACATGTGACCTTTGACCTCTCTGATGAGAAGTTTCCAATTGAAACAAAGAAATCCCTGTTCTTTATGTAAGATTCAAACCTGGACCGGACTCAAGCACTAGACCGGAGAGTCTGACCCAACTCTCCAGTCGATTCAGTAAAATGTTGTGGTCAACAGTGTCAAAATCTGCACTGAGGTCCAACAGAACCAGCACTGTGGTTCTCCCACAGTCTGTATTTATGTGGATATCATTGAACACTTTTACAAGGGCCGTCTCTGTGCTGTGGTGAGACCGGAAACCAGACTGGAAGGAGTCAAAGCGATTCGTTATTGTTAGGAAGTTATTTGTTTAAAAACTGCTTTTTCAATAACTTTGCTGATGAATGGGAGGTTGGAGATCGGCCTGTAATTCTGCAGTAGTGATTTGTCCAGATTGTTCTTTTTTATCAGTGGTTTGATAACAGCTGTTTTCAAAGCCTGAGGGAAAACACCTGAAGAGAGTGATGAGTTACTATTTGGATCAGATCATTAGCAATGACAGGTACAGGGTTTCCCCCAGAAAACTTGCTAAGCCCGGTGGTTGGGTCGTCGAGTCAGTCCACCGGACCGCAGTCTAAATACTAAATATTAGTATTTAGTATTAACTAATACTAAATACTAATATTTAGTATTAACTAATACTAAATACTAATATGTAATACTAATATGTAAATATGTTACAGGAAAAGATCTCCAGTGAAATGCTATTTAAACCCACAACTAGTCTGAAAACAACAAATTTGCACTTCTGTTTAATCCAAATTAAGTCAGCAGCTCCATCAGGCCCCCAAGGGCTTCAAGGGCCCCATAAATGCTAATAATTTAAAACATACCACAGATACATAAATGTAACACTTGTTTATTGAGATTATCAATGCTGTTAAATTGTATTAAATTATTTAGGCATACATAAATTAAATTATTTTAAATTGTTTAACGTTTAAATACAAGATTTTAAGGAGCTGGCAAGTTTACTTTGTAAAACTTCAAAGAATAATATTCATAGTTAGATTGTTTTGTTACCATAGCAACAATCTGATGCTATGAGTTTAATCTTTGAATTTACAAATACACATTAGTAAATTGCGATGACAACTTATTGCTTTTTAGGCTGGCCAATTAAACTACTCCCTTCTCCCATATTTCACTAAGTCTAACATAGAAGCTGTTAGAGGTGCTGATATTTTTAGCAACAAAAGGGGCCCCTAAGTCTGATTCTGCTCCAGCCCTCATACAGCCTTGGACCGGCCCTGCATGATGAGGTAATCTGCTGCACTCCGCAGAGATGCGCAACAAACAGGAGATTTAATTCAATGCTGCTAATGTGTCTTGAGCAGCTCTTCCATTTCGTGTCTGTTGAGTTTTTAATAAGCGTCACAGAAAATATTCTGGTTGGTCGAGTTTATGGGACGAGTTTCTCAGATCTCCGTGCGGCCGCGCGCATTAACTCTAAGTAGACAACGCATTTGACATAGTTTGACGCATCGTGTAACCGGAAATACAATACTAAAAATAATATAAAATCT
>NW_006800595.1:75183-77514 GCF_000485575.1 Poecilia formosa | reverse complement strand
TTAGATTGAAGTTCAGGTGGTAACATCATAGGAGGGTTGTGAGCCTGTCAACAGTAGCAAATAGAGCTCAAGCATTGTTAATGTTTTTGTTTTTGACATCTGCAAAGAAAGCCTCTCTTGCATGTGTTAGTGTTGAGTGATAGTTACGTTGTCTTTCTTTATAGATGTCATAATAAACATGCAGTTGAGTTTTACGCCATTTCCGTTCGGCCCTACGGCAGAGTTGTCTTGCAGATTGAACTGCTTGTGCATTTCTCCATGGAGATTTCTTCCCACCAGACACAACCTTCACTTTAATGGGGGCAATGTTATCAATGATATCTGAAAGTTTGCACTGAAAATCATCTACCAACTTATCTACGTCATTATAGTTTAAGGACGAGGAAGAAGAGTAGATTTGATTAAATGTTTCTGCTGTGTTTTCAGTGAAAGTACGCTTTGTGATAGTAGATTTTTGTACAAGTGGGTTAGCGAATAAAGAACTGTCAAAGATAACAGCAAAGTGATCCAACAGGCGACATCAGTTACAGAGACAATGGAAATATTCACACCCTTACTGATAACCAGGTCCAGTGTGTGTCCATGAGTGTGTCTTGCTTGTTTGACATGTTGTGTTAAACCAAAACTCTCTAATATATTACAGAACTTGTCATTGTCTCAGGACGACCTCCGGCCAATCACTTCACTTTTTAATTGCATTTCAGACATAAAGACCTGGATGGCACAAAACTTTCTCCAGCTAAACCAGGACAAAACAGAAGTTTTAATCATTGGACCAGAGGATCAGAAGGAAATTATAATTCAGATCGACTGGTAAATCAAGAGCTTCGCTTTTTGGCTCTGCTCTCTCTTTTTAGCATGACAGCCCGGTACAGCACCCGCTTTACTGCAAACGCTGCACCAATAGATCTGTTGATCTCCAATTCCATTTTTCCCTAATTTGTGAACAAGATCATTTCATCAAGGGAATAGTTGATGTATATATGAGACCAACACAAGCTAGTACAAAACTGTTGAGCGTAAGGAATTGTGGTCTCCACCTCTTTTACAACTTTAAATCTGCGTTGGAAAGTGCTGGATGCGTTTTTTACTTTAAGTCAGAGAGTGTGTGTTTAGTACCTTATGCAGCGTTACACATGTGCTTTTCCTGACCTCCAGAAAGTTCATACTTGGTGTTGTATTACCATCTGTGGCTTATAGCAAACTTAATAGATTTCTTTTTTTCATCCATGTCATAAGGTCAGATTTGTGTTTGACAGAAGTGGTCGCATTGACAGAACCTCCATCTGCTGTGGATCTCAACAGTTCCTCCTGATTCAACACTGACTGTGAACATTTTCTGTCACATAAAATGTCAATAAAATCACAGCAGAATTGGTTTTTAGGTGACAACATGTGGAATGTTTAAGGTGTTTTAAAACACAATATACTTTTTAATTTTGCAAAGAGATAAATAAACATCAAAACCATATTATCCAGAATAAAACTTCTGAATGTCCTAGGATTACTAAACCAAGAATGAATAAAACATCAGAGGAACAGAACACTTTCTTTTAAAATGTGCAACAAACTTTAGACATGCTGATAGACGACGTAATAGTATGTAATGAATGAACCCAAGTTCTAAAAGGCTGGAAGTGGTCCATCTGCTGTGACAGAAGGCCTAACTAATTCAGGAAAAAACATGCAGAAAAAAACAACGTTCCAGAGCCAAAACTGCTGAAAGCTGTTTGGTATTCAGGCTCAGACTGCAGGAGGGGGTTCACTCCAGAAAAAAAATTCAACATGATGCCTCATCAGCATCAAACCTGGGAGCAAACTACAGCGGGAGTCCGAACCGGTTGGCTTGATGAGTCATGATAATGATCCACTCTGCAGACTACAGCTGCAGGAGCCACACCAACCAATCTGACAGGAGAGGAAAAGAAATCTGAGGAAATACCCCTGAAACTGGATTCAGAAGGTGTACATATACTGTAGGAGTGAAAGTTTTGTCAATAGTAAAAATGACTAAAAACTAAATTATTCAAATTATCTGTGACAATATTGATGACTTCCTAATTCTATTTTTGCTATCAGGTTTATGTTAAAGAAAATTGACAAAAGATGAGAAACTATTCTGTTTACTTAGAATGGAATCTGTGATAATCATATTGAATTTCTTTAATTGCCTTTTTTTATTCTCATTTGAAATTGGAACACTGACTATTGTCTTTGATGGAACCATTTTACCTGAAAACATTATAAGCTGAATAACAATTCTTTACTAGAGGTGTGCCGATCGATCGGTCACCGATCATAATCGGGCCGGTTTTCGTGAAAAAGTGCATG
>NW_006800595.1:68129-74067 GCF_000485575.1 Poecilia formosa | reverse complement strand
GGATTGTTTTTTAAGTTATTTAATCTTGAATTGTGAGTTCTAACTTATCGCTTCAAAATAAACCAAATAATTATTTCACAATATGCAAGAAAAAACAAACTGCCCTCACCTACTTAACGACCCCATATTTCTCTATTATTTTTACTCACAACATCAAGTTAAAAAAAACTTATTTTACTTTTGAATCATTTAAATTCCTGTTTCAAATTGCATGAACAAAATTTCTGATCTGATAATGAATTTTATTAAACATAGCAATAAATTCTGCTCACAAACAGTATGAACAGGACATTATCCTCAGGCTTTGCAAACTGTCAGTTGCATTAAAACAAACATTTGCCTTAACACAGGAGAATCAGATCAATGTAACACTTCCATCTCACTCCACACAGGATACAAAGACATGCTGCTAAGCACACGGGGAAACAGTTTCCAACTCCTGTCTTTTTCTTCTTTCAGTTTTTTTTAAGTGCCAACCTAAAAACTCTAGTTTATTCAACTCTTGGAAGTATGACAAAATTCATGAAAAATTAACACAACTTATTACTGTAAGTTTAAGTTTCATAAACTCACGTTACCCTGCAACCTTGGATGGCTGAGGGTAATGTATAAGATGATCTTCCCTCAACGTCTGATGCTGTGGTATGAGAAAGACGAGATACACACGTTGAGCTTCCTTCACATTCAACCGGAAGAATTATTATTCTTCTGTTATAAACACACTTTATATACAACATACTTCAGGTATCGCATACTTCAGGTAGAGAACCATTAACTTCATTACATCAGAAATGACTGTAATATACCTTTAAACCAAACAATCATTCTTTTAACATGCTCCATTTAGCATTATGAATTCTATCAATTTACAAAATTAATTCACAAATGGCTTTTACTTCTCTAAACCATATTAATTTTGTAGTTAGTGCTTTAAATTCAATACCTTGTCTTCTTTTGAGACCTCTTGTATTTAACTTTCAAAATAAAAATATGTAAAATATATTTTAACATTTAAGCGTTTTAGCTTTTAATAATGTCCATTATTTCAGTAAAACAATAAGATTTTACCTCTTGCATAAACAACTATTCTCTCAATATAAACTGAAAAAGGCCTCGGTACTCAGTTTCACACGAAGATATAGTTTATCTGGTTTTTCAACAAACCCATAAAAAGAATCACTTAAAATACAATAAAGAAACCAGAACAATGTCCTTTGAGTGAGAACTCTCTCAAAAAGTGCAAAATACAAGTTCAATTGAACTCCTCAGTCCTTCAGCTAGCTTTCACACACGTGTACAGGCCCGCTAGCATTAGCTCCAATTAGCCTTCAGAACAAGTCCCGTTTTCGTACACAATTACAATTACAAAACGAACTTTGCGACTCAATAGTTGAGATTCGATTCAAGAACCTTTTCAACTCTTCCAAGAAACTAATATATATGCATAAAACCATATTTTTACTGACCTGTGGTATGAGAAAGACGAGACACACGTTGAGCTTCCTTCACATTCAACCGGAAGATTTATTCTTCTTGTGTGCTCAATCTCCTCTATGCCACCAACGCGGCAGCGCCCCTAGCGGTTGTGTGTGGAATTGCATGGGACTAACTAAGATGACACTAAATAACTTGGTACAATGAGAAATTTAAGATACCAAAATAAAAATTATGTTGGGGTGCCTATTTTTTTTTACTTATTGTTTTTATTTACTAAGAACTCGTTTTTCACCCCTCTACACACACATTTAAGTTCAAAATCAAAAACTCGTTAAATTTACTAACTTGAAAAAGGGAAGATAGTAGACACAACTAATAGCAGGTCAATTTTTTTGTACTGTAGTCAAGTAACTGCCAATGCATTTTCAAGAATTGCAAAGGGCTTGAAAATGCCAGATGCATTTTGTGCTGATAGTAACTTATCTTGCAGAATAAGATATTAGGTGTATTACCTAATACATGATGCCTTACATGACTTGTGTAAGCGACCATGTTAGAGTTGTAAATGATAACTAGTCATCATGTCTGTCAACTTGCTAAATAAAGGATGTGTAAATAAAAAAGCTGTGTTGTTCCAGAGATAACAGTAGAAGCCATCATGGCTTGACCAGAAAGGGAGATGCCAGGCACAGAAGTGATAACACTGCATGTTACTTCAAGAAAAATTCAGACCCCATTTGACATTTGTTTGATTAATCTATGCTACACTTTCTAGACTGTCTGTCAGATGCTCTGGTAACTGCCTGACATCACTTAATGTTCTGCATCACACTCTGTTGCATTATTCTTTAGCTCTGTCAACCATTCACATCTCCATCTCCAATTTCTATGAGGACAAAATCACAATGAAATTTCTCAGTATTCTTTGTCTGCTTATGTTTTAACTTTGGTTGAGCTGTACTGTACAACTTTACATTAAATGTAATCTAAGGCAGGTTAATGGAATATTTAATAATTTCTATTTATATACGACTTCATTACAGTTGAGTCAAATATAAATTAGTTTATTATAAAAAGATTTCTAGAAAACACAAAATACTGCAAAGAAATAATTATAAAATTGATACCAATTACACTTTTCCTTATTTAACATATTTTTTCACACATTGACATACATTTATGTAAGATTAATCTTACTTTATGGTAGTGAGTCACAGTTTGTTGCTGATTATATTTTGAAGAAACAACTTCACCAATAATGTTCATTAACAGTAGATTGTAACTTAATGCAGTAAAAGTAACTTTGCTTTTAATAAGGTAAATGGTATTCTATTGCCAATTTGTGGTTCTATTCTTTACTACTGTAAAGCTAAAGTAATCCCGCCTGATTCCATCTGTCTGTCCACAACTGTGACTCTGTCCATGATGCCGAGTCTTAGTTCAGCACCACTAAGAATACTATTAGTTCCTGAAAGGTAAAGACACCCAGATTATTAGTCATAACTAAACAATCTTTGATCAATGTCAGTGACTGTAACGCTGGTTCCTACAGAAGAGGATTAGGGCCACTGGAAAAAAAACAAACAAAAAAACAGTTCTGGGGAATTTTTTTCCCCCAGTGGCCCTAATCCTCTTCCATAGGTTCCTAACTGTGAAAAACCCAAAGATATCCTTTTGAATTTAAAAACATCTGAGACGATGCTTTAAATTTTGGAAATGTTACCCTGCTTGTTGCAAGTAAATGAGCGTAAAATTCTTCAAACCACAAGCTAAATAATGAACAAGACTCTGATAGTCACGAGAGCAACACTGAGCGCTAAGGCTGTCTGAACTAATTTTGCTTTATAATGTAAGATAAGGTTGCATAAGTTGTAATGACAACGGGGATGTTTTTGTGTCAAACGAGAGGCAGGAGAAAATTGTATTTCTCTTTTAAATGAAGAGTAGTTAAGAGACCACAGATAGAATTAGCTGCGACTCACCTATGTTTATGTTACTTGGGAAACTTGTGCCGTTGCAAATTCCAGGCAGCAGCAGCAGCAGCAGCAGCGGGGGGACCGGAAAACTCTGCAGACCCATGTTTCCTCCAGCAGCAGCACCGACAGGGGGACCCGGAGCAACCTGCGTAATCCCATTCACGCCGTGGCCGGCAAGGATCCACCGCAGCACAGCCACACGCGCTTTCCGCTCCAACCGCTTTTATTTCTCTGTGTTATTAACATCCATACAGTTGGAGCGCAGCGCTCTGCTGCAGCTTCGGCTCCGAGTCTCTTACTGCTTAATGTGTATCCTCACCTCCTCTCTTTCTCTACCATCTCTCCTCCCCTTCCCAGTCTCTCTCTCTCTCTCTCTCTCGCTCTCTCTGTGAAAATCATGAATTTTCTGCCTTCTTTGATCCAGATATTTCACCTCAAGTCAAACACGCTCCTGAACAAACAAACCCAGCAGCATTTTTCTCAGAATCCGCATAGACACCCTGACAACACCCTTTGTTCTAAACAGATTGTTTTTAAATTTGTTGCAGATATTGTTAACTAAGCAGCGTCTGGAAGGCAGAGGTGTCCAATTTTCCTGATATCTATCTATCTATCTATCTATCTATCTATCTATCTATCTATCTATCTATCTATCTGATTTTTTTTTTCGGCAACAATATCAGAAAGTGAAATTCATATGACGATTTGTTTTTTACAAATACAGTATTTAAAACTTTTCTTATAATTTTAATATGTATGGATTACAGATAAAAACCCAAAATTAAGTATGTCAAAAATTTAAGATTAAAAAAGTAACATTTTGGAAACTTTGGTGTCACATTCCATTCATCTACTTAACTCAAAACACATCCACAAATGTTTCTGATGCCCAGAAACCTGCAGAAGGTCATTGCTAAAGAAGGTGGTTGTTCAGAGTTCTACATCTAAGCATATTAATAGAAAGATGGGTGGAAACAAAAGGTATGACAGGAAAAGGTGCCTTGAGAGTAATCAAAATCAAATAACCAAAGTCTCCCTTTCAGAGAATGTAAAGTTTTTATCTTATTTGGAAATTAAGAGTGTAGAAGCTCAATTTGACTCTCATCCACACACAATGACACCTGGACTTGTTATTCTGACATGCTCATTGACACAGATATGTACTTTTGTTACAAATTCCACTTAATGTTCTGCAAATGTTCAGGATCATTTGAGTAGTGCACCAAAGCAAGAGAGAAAAACTGTAAGAGATCACCTTTCGTGCAATGAAGTACACTCATTGCCCGCTTTATTAGGTACACCTGTCCAAGTGCTCATTAACACAAATGTTGAATCAGCCAATCATATGGCAGCAACTCAATACATTTAGGCATGTAGACATGGCCAAGACAATCTGCTGCAGTTCAAACTTAGCATTGTGTCAACGCCACAGCCTACCTGAGTATTGTTGCTGACCATGTCCATCCCTTTATGACCATAGTGTATCCATTTTCTGATGGATACTTCCAGCAGGACAACACGCCACGTCATAAAGCGTGAATCATCTCAGACGGGTCTGTTGAACACGACAATGAGTTCACTGAACTGGAGTGGCCTCTACAGTCTCCAGGTCTAAATCCAATAGAGAACCTTTGGGATGTGGTGGAACAGGAGATTCACATCATGGATGTGCACAACTGTGTGATACTATCATGTCGACATGGACCAGACTCTCTGAGGAATGTTTCCAGTGCCTTATTGAATCTATGCCACAAAGGATTAAGGGAGTTCTGAAGGCAAAAAGGGGTCCAACAAAGTACTAGCAAGGTGTACCTATAATAAAATGGCAGATGAGTGTATATTGCAAAGCAGTTTTATAAAATTTAAAACAAAAAAAAAAAAAGAAATAAGGGGTACTGAAGGAATTATATTAAATAATAATTCTGATTTTTTTGTAACATTCAGTGGTGTTTTTTTTAACCTTCGCAATTTTATTTTAACAATGAATCGAAAATTATAGTGCTGCACTTTTAACTATCGAGATGATCATCCTTTCCATCTGCTAGATCAGGGTCTGATCTGTATCTGTGGAGATGCTTTACCTTATCAAATGACGAAGTATTGTTCTATTTTTTGTTTCATTCTTTTTTTGAGTGTCTCCATGAAAAACACTGACTATCCTGGCTCCCAGGGTAAATTTGGTCTACAACCAGCCTCCAAACCTAACTCCTTATTTTTATAAATATTTTGTTAATACTCTTTAAAATACCACAATTTGCACATTACTTTATATTTTTGGCAGTGAAAACAAATCTTGAATATTAAATCAAGTGTGTTAGTATTTTTTACACTTGCTTAATTAAAGCTTAACTAATTTATTAGATGGTTCTTTTCTACTTTTACTCAATTAAAAAATTTTGAACTTTGGAGCATAATTTTGAGGTCCTTTAACCCTCCATGTATTAACGATTGCTCTATGAATCACTTTTTTAACAAGAAACACTGCCATAAAATAATGTCCATTGCTGCAGCGGCCATCCCACCCC
>NW_006800595.1:61599-66140 GCF_000485575.1 Poecilia formosa | reverse complement strand
TCATTCACAATGGGCCGCTGTCCTGCAGTGTTTAGATGTGCCACAGGTAAGAAACAGTCGAATGAAATGGCTTAATTACCTCCTCCCTGTGTAGATCGGTTCTCCTGAGCCTTGCTAATGACCTAATTATTCTTTTCAGGTGTGGTGCAGCAGAGGCACATCTAAAAGTTGCAGGACAGAGGCCCTTGAGGACTGGAGTTTGACACCCCTGTCACGAGAGGACCCAAATTTGGGTCCTCTCGTGAATGACGGGTTTAAAAAAAAAACAAAAAAAAAACATCTTACATTGAGACTAAACCGGTTCTATTTAAGGTTGCTTTGATAAGTAGTGAATGGACACTGAGCAAAAAATTTTAGAAACAATGATTGGACAATGGCCCTCGTCAACAAGAATTTAAGGCTGATTAATAATTAGCAGAAGCGCTGGACAGACTCAACCGAACTGAAGAGGAATTATTAGTCGACTTCATGTTACGTTGGCAAGCCACTCTACTGCACGTATTGCTGTCGCAACAGGGTAAAAGTCCACAATAAGGTGAGTGACAATTCATGCCTCATGCCACGGTATGTGAAGGCCAGCCGAGATGCAAACCCCTGCTCCAGACGAGATTAGCTGATTGAATTGACTGTTTAGGTCATAAGGAGTAAATTTAAAATATGCTAGTTTTAAAAAACTTGCCATGTCTTTATTGGAAAGCCTAATTATAGTTCTCAGATTAATAACTTATTCTGTCCTGTTAACCTTTATGTTACCTGTAGATAAAGTAGATTGTTTGCCGAGATCTTTTGAACTGCCCTTTGTGTGGGAAACCATCAGGAGAAGTTCAAGCTTTCACACTGATCTGTGAAAAGCCTTGAAACAGCAGGAGTCCAGGCCAGTAGAGGAGAAGCTCTGCTTCCACTTTGTTTATATAAAGGCGACAGTTGGAGCTTGATCTTGAAAACAAATTGCAGGGAGTGTCTAACTTTAACAGGATCAGAGACAACTCCTGGTTGGATGAGCAAAGCTACGCCTTATTTGAATAAATAAAAGTCTAGAATACGCCTTTACTATAAAACTTTGTACACAGCAGTAACTACTCGGATTTGCTCTTGTAATTCTCCAAAGACGTCTAAGCACATCTTTGCTTCTTTCTTCCTTCTTTCCATTCAACTCAGGTAAATTAATGCATGTCTCTGTTCTGGAGTTTCTGTTGTAATTTCATGTGTGTCTTCTTGGATTAAACTCTAATTCTGAGATGTCTACACTCGTTTTCTGTGTGATTTAACTCGGCCCGCTGGGAAAACCTGGGATCCGTGAGAAGAAGATGAAGCCAGAGATTTTCCAAAATTACAACCTAAAATCTTCAACAGGCCGAATGAATCTACGTAGCTGAACATACACAACGACAATGGCCACGGGCGAATTGTTAACAAGCTTAAGGGGTTGTATTGAAATTAGTCATAACTAAGCTAACATCACTTGCATCCAGCGGCATTACTCTACTCGGTCGGTTAAATTGCGCAAAGTATTGGCGTTATACTAGCGGCTCCTACGCCGTTGGCGACTGGTGTGAACGTCTCCGGGCTCAAGTTGTAAACTACAAACGTAGGCGGTTTGAAATAGATTACGATATGTTAACAGCACATAAAAACTGTTTTAATTGCAGAACAAGGTTGCAGAGGACGCGATAAGGGAGAGGGAGGAAACTCCGGTACCAATCGATGCAGGAATATCAAAGAGTTGGCCATGTAGGTAAAACACGGGGCTTGCAGAACAGCCGGGACACAACTGAAGTGTCCGCCCATGCTGCCGGGCCTGGGTAGCATAAATTATAATACAGCTCAGACGACAAAGAATACTGCACTGACTAGCGACGAATAACTAATGTGAAGCAGATAGATAACTGCGGTGACCAAACGACCAGTTAAAGATGGGCTGCACTGGTCGCAGTTGAGTGCACATGCATCTGCTATTTATACGGAAGACATCCCTCCAAGGCTGACTGGATTCTAACATACGCCTTGCAGCTCTTACGCGATAGCTGGTCACCTGCTGAACCAATGTTATGTTTAAAGGCGCCTCGGAGAAACAGGTGACGATGTTTTAACCAAGTCAATGTTCGGATAAAAGTCCTGAACAATAGAACCTGAATTGCGCATGTATATACGGCCAAAGTGTTCGGGAGGGGATAAACTAATGAAAAGTGTCTGCGTTACGAAGTATTGCGAGACTCGAATGAGACATGAGAATGCTACGTCTTACCCTGGTAGCCTGAAACAGGTGTAGTGAGGGAAAACCAGAGAGGTGTTGCTGAGCGGGCTGACAGCGACCATGCAGGAGAGGGAAATCGTAGGCATGCTGATCCTTAGCGTGGCACTGGTGTGAAGGCGCTGAGGTGAAGAAGACGGTGCGGGTTGAAAACAGTGGGATCACGTGTCTGCTTGCCAGAGAAGAAAGGTGCCGACCATGGCGGCATGCGGAAGTGAGAGAAGCTTGGCGGGCGAAGGAAGATGGCCTTTTGCTGCTTCCATCAGATCCTCCCTTTTGATTCTGTCGTTTTTCTTTACGTGGCATCTTTAAACAGGCTGTTCCCTCCACGTAGAGCTCCGCAGTTAGCTACCTTGTCTCACGACTGTGCGGGAGGTAATGCGTCGTGCATCACGGGCCAAAGGGGTCAAAGTAAACAAGGTGACCGGAGGGCTTATGTTTTTCGGAGGTGGATCGTGGAGTAAGTGAAACCCTAGGCAGGTGAGAGATAGGCGGGAGAAGCTGCTTGAAATGATCGAGGCTGGGGCCGGGAGAAATCTCTTGCATCCGGGGAGCGTCTGAGGGGAAAAAGAAAGGACCAACGCAGGATGCGAGGTCGAAGGACGGGGAATCACGAAGCTGTGGAGGAGCTGAGACGTGCAGATGAACGGATTAAACGCAGCTGGGAAGCAGCTGACGGCTTGGGTGTGGATCCTCTTATGCAGAGCCAGATTGCTGATTGAATGCGCCGGGTGAGGTCCAGTGCTGAGGTCGGAGATGAGCATGACGTCAATGGGTGAATGGAGGGGGTGGAGTCTTCCAGTCTGAACTTCCGCTTTAGCTCCATTTCTGAAGGCAAAAAGGGGTCCAACAAAGTACTAGCAAGGTGTACCTAATAAAATGGCAGATGAGTGTATATTGCAAAGCAGTTTTATAAAATTTAAAACAAACAAAAAAAGAAATAAGGGGTACCGAAGGAATTATATTAAATAATAATTCTGAGTT
Organism: Poecilia formosa; assembly: GCF_000485575.1. NCBI lineage: Eukaryota > Metazoa > Chordata > Actinopteri > Cyprinodontiformes > Poeciliidae > Poecilia > Poecilia formosa. The sequence goes on along the minus strand of NW_006800595.1, from coordinate 62,905 downwards.
TTTTGTAACATTCAGTGGTGTTTTTTTAACCTTCACAATTTTATTTTAACAATGAATCGAAAATTATTGTGCTGCACTTTTAACTATTGAGATGATCATCCTTTCCATCTGCTAGATCAGGATCTGCAATCTGTATCTGTGGAGATGCTTTACCTTATCAAATGACGAAATATTGTTCTATTTTTTTGTTTCATTCTTTTTTTGAGTGTCTCCATGAAAAACACTGACTACCCTGACCCCCATGGTAAATTTGGTCTACAACCAGCCTCCAAACCTAACTCCTTATTTTTATAAATATTTTGTTAATACTCTTTAAAATACCACAATTTGCACAAAACTTTATATTTTGGGCTGTGAAAACAAATCTTGAATATTAAATCAAGTATGTTAGTTTTTTTTACACTTGCTTAATTAAAGCTTAACTAATTTATTAGATGGTTCTTTTCTACTTTTACTCAATTAAAAAATTTTGAACTTTGGAGTATAATTTTGAGGTCCTTTAACCCTCCATGTATTAACAATTGCTCTATGAATCACTTTTTTAACAAGAAACACTGCCATAAAATAATGTCCATTGCTGCAGCGGCCATCCCACCCCATGAGAGTAGGACGACACGGGCCTTTTTTTAATTTCTGAAAGGTGGCGATCCTAACCCATGTCACCAGATGGGCTGTGTACTAAAGCACTCCAAAAACTAACTTTTACCAAAAGATGATTAAATGAACATAAATAATATAACTACCCCCTGTAGGACAATACGTGCTCTTTTGAGTTCCTTTTTTGTTTTAAGTTTTATGAGTAAATGCAAAGCCATTACCACCATGCACCTTTAAGATTCTTCCAAGTCAGTTAATCTCAATATTGATTCAAAATCCCATCTTTTGGCACGCTACCAATTACTGCATCAGTATCCTGGTGCAGCTGTCAAATTTGTTCTTAGAAGTCAAATGGTAACACTTTATTTGAAGGGGTGTGAATAAGACTGACATAACACCTGTCATGAACATGAATAAGTCTTCATGAATATTTATGACTGTTGTCATAAAGTGTCATTTGGTAAATCATGACACTTTTAATACAAAGTTGACATTATTCAAAATGTCTTCATTATGACAACTTGTCATTAACCAAGAAATCATGATCTGACAAATTTGTTATAAAAGTATTACTGATTAAACTTTAAAAATTAGCTTTATGTGGTAATATTATATAGCTCTGCCATGTTGTTTAGTTTTCAATTTCTTAATTGATCCTAAAGTTTTACAGCAAGATGTCTACAAAGCACTTATGAACTTAGCATTTGAA
>NW_006800595.1:43669-59010 GCF_000485575.1 Poecilia formosa | reverse complement strand
AATGAAACGCAGCCCCTGTGGTAAGGTCCGTTGCTAGACCTGTTGTGGCTCAATATTGGTCCATATATAAGGCGCACCGGATTATAAGGCGCACTGTCGGCTTTTGAGGAAATGGAAGGTTTTTAGGTGCGCCTTATAGTGCGGAAAATACGGTAGGTTTTTTCCCCTCCAATCTTAATGTAGCTAATTAAAAGCTAATATGTTAGTCAAAGTTATCCTTTATGTGCATTATTTAGCAACTTGGCTGATGTGACACAGTGCTTGTTGTGTTCTGTGTTTTCTGTGTAGTTATTTTTGAGGTTTTCTGTGTTTAGCCTTGTCCCTGTCCTGTCTTCCCTGTTTGCTTCCCAGATGGGTCTCATTCCCTGATTACCCTCCCTGTGTATTTAAGTCCACCTGTTCTCTTTGTCTCTTGTCGGGTCCTCATCTATCGTTGGCGGCGTCTTTTCGTATGTATTAGTGATGGGCAAATGAAGCTTCATGAAGCAATGAAGCTTTCCAACCCTTTGCTTTGCAAAAAGGTTCATTACTCATGCTTCATTTGGTGCTAACTAGTGACATCTGCTGGTGAAACTTGTTGAAGATTTTAGGTTATAATATATTCTAGGAAAATCTCTGGCTCAATCTTCTTCTCACGGATCCCAGGTTCTCCCGGCGGGCCGAAGTGAAGCCACACAGAAAACGGGTGTAGACGTCACAGAATTTCAGAGTTTAATCTAATAGAAGACAATGCATGAGATTACAACAGAAACTACCGAACAACAGAGACATACATTCATTTACCTGAGACAAATGGAAAAGAAGAAGAAAGAAGGAAAGAAAGAAAACCAAAGACGTCTTTGGAGAATTGCAAGAGCAAATCTGATTTGTTACTCCTGTGTACAAAGGTTTATAGTAAAGGCGTATTCTTCTCTTTAATTTATTCAAATAGGGCGTATCTTTGCTCATCCAACCAGGAGCTATCTCTGACCCTCTTAAAAGTTAGAAACTCCCTACAATTTGTTTTCAAGATCAAACACCAGTTGTCTCCTTTATCTAAACAAAGTGGAAGCAGAGCTTCTCCTCCACTGGCCTGAACTCCTGCTGTTTAATGGCTTTTCACAGATCAGTGTGAAGCTGGAACTTCTCCTGATTGTTTCCCACACAGACAAAAGGCAGATCAAAAGATTTAGCAGGCAATCTGCTGTAACTACAGGTAACTTAAAGGTCAATAGGGCAGAATAAGTTATTAATCTGAAAATTATAATTAGGCTATTTCAATCAAGACATGTTAAGTTTTAAAACTAGCATATTTTAAATTTATTTTCTTAAACTGTAACAGCCTTGTTGAATCATACTTCCAGAAACTACTAAATGCAATATTGTCACAAAGTTTTCATCAAACTCATGTTTAGTAACAGGAGAATCAATGAGACCATATTTAATTGTCATATCAATCAATCAAATTTTATTTGTATAGCACATTTCAGCAGCAAGGCTTTTCAAAGTGCTTTACATAATTAAAAAAAACAGCATGTGACATTGAATAAACAGTAAGAAAGAGAAAGAGATTTTGAAAAAAAAAAGATAAAAACATTAAAACCCGCACCCCTTTTAGGACTTCAGTTAAACATTGTTTAACTGGGTTAAACAACGTTTGTTTTAATTATTAAAATTATTTGTAGCCAATCTAATCCTGGTATATGTTGAATGTCAGTGTTACATGAGTAAAGACAAAGTCATCCTGTTTCTTGCGCCCCCCTTGACACCTTGTTATGCCCTCCTGAGGGCGTGCACCCCATTATTTGAGAAATAATGCGCTACACAGTCATGTGGACCTTTCACCCTCAAAATGTTAACATGTAAGTGAATATGTCCATCAGGACAGCAGCGTCAGCATGACAACTAAGAGGTGTCGAGATAACATGAAGTTACCTTTAAAATTAATCTTGCAAAGTAACATCTAGACCCAACAGTACAATCAAACTTCAATAAGATCAAGGAGGTTGTGCTTTTATGTTTCATCTCATGCAAGCTTTGCTTTAATTCTGTTTCTTTTTGTATTTCTTACAGTCAGGCAGAGACGGTGTTGCCAAGCTATGAAAGAGGAACAGCAGGCTTCCTAAAAAAAGAGGAAGTAAGTTTCCAGCCTGCAGAAAGTTTTAGAGAATGTAGTTTAAACAGATTTAGTAATTGAATAAGAGCAAATGCAAAATACTTGTATTAATATTGTTTTAATGCTAAATCAGAGAAGCTAAATAGCTTGTAGATGTGATTTTGACAATGTAAAATGTGTAACTGCAATCAAAGATCACTGGTGTTGTGTTGGAGGTAGATGCTCTGTGAAAGGTTAGGAAAAGGGGGAAGTCATAGGAGAGCAAATGTGACTGACTGCAGCAGAGTTTGCTGATCAGGAAACAGGAAACAGATGGACGAGTGACTAAGACTGCTGAGAAAAGGCCTGAATATGCCGCTAAGAGATGGAGTGTGACCTTTGAGCAACCCTGGGACAAGAACACAGACATGACATAATATCTCCAAAACAAAGGTGGATTTGAGATCATCTACTCAAGCAGACAGCCAATGGAAAAAGCATAGCAACCGTCCTAGCCAATGCAAGCACATCCATAGGGTGGAAACCCCTATAAAAGCAAATGGTTGGCAGATTCGAGCCAAGATCAAGATGGACAAAGAACTCTGCCGATGAAGAAGAGCCGGGGCCACAGATGGGCCGGAGACTGTCCTGCTCATGGGAATCAACCCCTCAGCCCAGCAACCTGTGGCTCCAAATTGAACTTATCTCATCATCTGAGTACAGACCCCAAAGACAAATGACAAAGGCAAAAAGAGGAACTGCTTTTCTAAATCAGAGCTCTTCCAGCCAGCACCCAAGGCCTGTGTAACCTCAACATCCATGTGGAGACGAAAGCTCATCAGAGCTGCAGGGACACCTGCCTTCATCCTTCTCCTTCTGCTGGGACACATTCTTCATCATCAGGCCAGTTCTGGGGTTTGAAATTCCATACTCCATCTCTCAAAGGTTCCATTTATTTCTCAGTGTCAGCGTTAGGGAAAGGAAGGTTAGATTAAGATGACTGATTTTTCTTATTTGATTATTTCTGCTACTGAATTAAGCTGTACTTACCCTGCAAAAAAAGTGTACTAAATAAAGCAGAATATACTGGCATTGAGATGTTGTGGACATTCAATTAATGTGTCACCCCAAAGTTCTTTGAAGGTTATAAAATATCAATGGTGAATGATTCTGAAGAGAGAAAGGTGGAGCAGGTTTTGATCGGCCGCTTTAGCCAATGAGTCATGTGGTAAATACAACGGCTCTATGACTCGTAATCCAAGTCACCAAATTTTAACCTGGGCGAATTCCAAGAGCCTGTTATGAAAAAGAGGAGAGTGACTGTTAACAATTGTGGTTCATGGGGAGCTAATTTGACTCAGACCGCTAGTAAATTAGCCTATGGAATGACTTTTTGGAGTTACTACTTTTTAAAAGCCCATCTAGGGACAAGTGCTGCGAATTAGCTGTTGCTATTGCACCATGATGCAAACATGGGACTGCTGTTTTATTCAGTTTGTCTATGTCAATGTGTGTCCGTCCCTATCAAATAAACTTATTTAAATTTAAAGTGAGATGTGTCACTTGGATGAATGTTTTAAACCCCGCTGAATCTCCAGCTAAAGGGTTTTCTGTGAACTCTGTTGTGGGCTGCAGCTGGATTGGGTACTCACTCTCCTTCTGAGAGAAGTACCGGCAACCAACAGATGTTCAATCTCTGAATAATAAGTGCTACCATCAAAGGTTTTTACCTTTAACATCCCTGTCTGTTACTTTCTTTCTAATCTTCTGAGACAACTGTGGAACACATCATGTCACCAAACAGCACATTGGCTACTTGTCACTTTTAAACAGGCAGATTGACTAAACTCGGTGAAGAAGCATTCAGCTTCTATGCACCTCAAATCTGGAACAAACTTCCAGAAAACTGCAAATCAACTGAAACAATGAGTTTGTATAAACTAAGGCTAAAACCCCACCTGCTTAGAGTAGCTTTCGAATCAATATAAAAGGAACATTAATCAACATTTAAAGTAGGCTATATTGATGATGTTAACAATTACACTTAAAATACAATGTGTCTTACTGGTTTTCACAATTGTTAACTGATGTGTTTATGTGTGTATATTTTATGTTTTCATGGTGTAAAGCACCTTGTTGATTAAATGTGCTGTACAAGTAAACTTGATTGATTAAAAGTTTGAAGACACATGTAATGCTAATTAAAGGACACACCTTAGTTTAATGTTCCATGTCCCCATGGTCAAATTATTCTCAGTCTTTTCAATCATCATTTTGTCCAGGCCTGTTTCATTAGTTTATTTTTTAAAATTATTCTGTTGAACCAAAATTCAGAAATAATGTCTGATTTTTGTTTGATTTTTTTCAGTTTGGAGTTATTTCAGAGACATTGTGAACTTTTTGGTCAGAGGGGTATCAACAATTTTACCCACACACAAAATGTCTATTTCAGTGGGTTCCTCATAATGTAATAATTTTATACATTAATTAAGTATGTGACAATATTTTATATTTGTCTATACTATGCTTTTACGGCATCCTCAACATAGTTTAATTTCTTATCACATAATAGTTTTCTTCCTCCACATTCTGCCAAGAACTGTAGTGAAGCTGATTATCCCCTTCTTGTCACTTTCCAGCCAGTGAATTTATTAAGAAAAACAAAGATAGAGAGGAGAATCAACACCCCCTTTTATCCACATCCCTGCCTAATTAATTTATCTGCTCCTGATGAGCAGGCTAAAAGCAGTGAAGGTGGATCTGGTGGAAATGGGACAAACAATTGACTTCACAAGGGATTCAAATGCTTCCTCCTCACAGCGTCGTTTATCTGTGACCGCTCTAGATGGTGGGGGTTTGCTGAGTCTTGCAAAATTTACTTTAGGAAAAAATAATTACCTCAAAACCTACGAGGATAAAAAATGCATGCTCCAGGGTCATGAAGTTAATTTTCATGTTGATTTATTTATTTTGCATTTCCATTGAAAAGGGGAAGCATCCTGGCTTATTAAGGCAGAGGGAGAGACAAAGAAATAAATTTCATTACGTTTTCTGCATAATCGTACTACAATTAAAACAAATCTTGGATTTGATGACAGTAACAATCAAAATGTCAGGAAAGAGAAACAAGGGAAAAATTTATGGTGCCTTGCACCATTTATACCATTTTTACTTCTTCAAGTTTTTTATATTACCATTACAACAATCTTTCAATAAAGTAACAGCTGCAAGTTTCTAGGGTATATTTCTGCTGACATTGCACATCTTGAAATTTAAATTTTGTAGATTTTTTTTTTCTTTTTAAATTAGCTCAAGATGAAAGATTAAACCCAAAGCGCCTGTGAACCTGAATTTTCCAGCCATTCCATAGATTTGTAATTGGATTGTTTGTTCTGTCCTGGTCTAAAGCTATGGTTTCAGCTGTCTTGCGGTCTCTAACAGGTTTTCTCCAAGTACTGCCCTGACACACTCTGTCCAGCTTCCCTCAATAAAAGCTTAAGCAGAAGAGATTTTCCCCTAGCATGAGGCTTCTGCCACAATGTTGTGGTGTGTTTTGCAAAATGAAATCTTGGTCTCATCATATCATATCATCATATTCTGCCCTGCATGACTTGCAGCATACAGCTTTCTGCAACTTCTCCATTCAGACCAGAATGCACTGTTTTGCTATGCTATTATACATATGTGGACATATATATTCCAATTTCACCTTTAGTCAATTTCCAGGGATGCATTCCGGAAAGGAAAATGTTTACAAATGATAAATAAAAAGCTTAATTTAATTTCAAGTTGTTTATTTTTCTTTTTTCCTGTCCCTATGATTATTTTCGAGCCAGGTCTTCAAAATTAATACACTCCTCACTTGTTCTTGTACTCTTTAATCTGTGTTCAAATCAAAATTTCATGCTATTTCATAATGTTTTTGTGCTTGTGCTGGGAGCTGTTTTGTCTGACACAAACAAAAAGCACCAGCTGCACTTTAAAAGGCTTGTTGTTGCCTTCAGCTCCAACATGCAATATTTCTATACATTAAATTATAAGAAGCAGCCAAAGGGTCCATGAAAGAATGTGGTGTCTGTGGTTTTTCCATAAAAGAGGCTGGGAGAATGAATAAATGATGGAATCATTGCACACACACAACCATGTTTTAGCCATGGAGTAAGGATGTCCTGAAATGTGTGCTAAGCTGGTTCATGATGCTCTGTTTCCTTTTTGAATGTAAAAATCACAAAAGAGGAGTGGGAGTATGTGCAGAGATGATGCTGTGCCTTTGTTGTTGTCTGTGTCTATCCGCTGACCACTTACTTGCAGATGGTGAACCAAAATATTTGTTGAACAAAGAGATTCTGTTTAATACTTTACTTTTGTGTAAAAGTGACCCTGAAAGCCTTCAGATTTTATGCAAACTGATAAAAAAAAAAAATCAAATATTTTGGTTCATTAGAGAAAGTTGTCAGTATATATGGTACACCACAATATTTTTGTAGATAGTCCTGCACATATGCAGACTAGTCAGGCTGCAAATATCAGTCTACCACTGAAAACACTTAAAATGCTACAAAACAATTAAAAATGAAGTTCTAGCTTGTTGAATCCCACTATATAGACGGGATTTTTTTTTGCAGGGCTGCACAGTGGCGCAGTAGGTAACACTGTTGCCTTGCAGCAAGAAGGTTCAATTCCCAGCCCTGGTCTTTCTACATGGAGTTTGCATGTTCTCCCTGTGCATGTGTGGGTTCTCTCTGGCTTCCTCCCACAGTCCAAAAACATGACAGTCAGGTTAATTTGTTTCTCTAAATTGTCCTTAGGTGTGGTTGTGTATCTCTGTGTTGCCCTGTGACAGACTGGTGACCTATCCAGGGTTTACCCCACCTCTTGCCCAAAATATTTTGCTGGAGATGGGCACCAGCACCTTCTGACCCCACTAGGGACAAGGGTGCACAGAAAATGGATGGATAAGGTCATTTCTGTCAGAAAACATTTCTGAAGTTCATTATCTAAAAATATTTATAATTGTATCACATCATTTTCAGTGCTTATTAAGATGTATTTAAATGAACATTAGACAAGTTATGACATTACACTACATACTTTATGTTGTCTGTTAGAATATACAAAGCTTCCACAGCAGTTTCCTTTTGAAAAGCTAAATAATGTGACAACACTGACAGACTTTCACAAAAAATAAAACAACTCATGGGATTCATTCACAAGAAATATTTGTATCTAATAGTCTTAGTAATATATGTCAAACTCCTTCAAATAAAATTTTAGTTTTGCTAAGAAACATTAATAGAGAATATTATCTTCAGGACAGCAAATCAAGGACCTTCAACCTGACTAACATCTGTTCTGTAAATCTAATTAGTATGAAGGTAGAGAGTAGTTTTATATCTTTCTGAGTATACCAGATATGATATTAATATGAATAATTTAATAAATATTCCCTCCAAACAGTTGTTTTTGTTCCAACAGCATTAAATATTAATTGGCCTTCAGTTTAAAGTATTGCCTTCCTCATTTTGCAATTTAGCACAAATGTCCACATCCATCCCTGCCAACATGCACCTTCATAATTAAATCTAGCTGTTCTTTTAGGTTGTGCTTGTTATTGATTGTAGCCTCCACCTACTGATCTTGGAAACTAAAGTGAAGTAAACTGCAGAGCTCATGATGTTCTTCTCAGCTCTCCTCTTTCTCTTTATTGATTCAAAGCACAAAATGGACAGGAATGAAAGCTTCCTGGAATCTCTGAGTTAAACTCAGCTACTGCTGGTCATGACAATAACAGAGCAAAGAGATCTTAGCTGATTGCAGAGGCAGAATTACCCATATGAAAAATGTGTTAATCTGTTTCAGAATAAAATCAGACTCTTTTACAAAGGAAATAATTGTAAAAGAATTTGTCCTGATTGCCAAGACTGAACAAAATCACAGGACATACTGGCTTGTCAATTTCTCCAGTTCATTGAAAAAAGTCTTAGTGTTGCAAAATTATTTTAACTGCATTTCTAAAATTCTGAATATTCTAACAGTGGAATGAACATAATCTCACCATATACCTCCCGAGGTCAGACACTTCTCATGAGTTGTCTGACAAATAAAGCAAAAAGACCATTTAAAAACTTGTCCAAGAGCCAAGAATCATTCTCACAGAGCTGCAGGTACGCTGAAGCTCACATAGCTTCAGCGTATCTTATTTGCTCCTAAGCAAATAATATTTTGCCATAAAGACATAAATTAAAGACCTCAACTACAGTGACCTACATGGACATTCATTATGCAAGACTTGCTTGTTCTTCAGCAGAATAAACAAGTTAACTGAAGGAAGGATGAATGTTTGATTAGGATCTGAAGATGAAACAAAAGTTGATTTCCAACCAAGACCATTATCCTAAATATACAGCCAAGGAAACACTTGGTTTCAATGAAACGAAATTGCTATACTGCTATATTTTTAATTGTATTCAATTACAAATTTACCAAAAGTACATAAAAACAGAGTCCATACAAGACAGTTTTGTGATAAAATGGGCCAAATTACACCTGAGCAATCTATATGACTAGTTTATTCACAATTAAGACACTTTGAAGCCAACACTGACAAAAAGGGGTTTCTGCATGTGTGGAACACCTCAGCTGTTGCCAACATCTACAATACATTTCATATTATTAGAAATATAGGTATTGAGAAAAACCTTTCTTCTTCTTCTTCTTCGTGTGAGAGGAGGGTGAGTGGAGAGCGAAAGAAGAGCGAGAGAGCGAGTGATTGTATTTCTATATCTTTGGCTTTTTTCTTACTGTTTTTTCACTGGGTGTTTATGTTAACTGTTTAGTTGTATTTTTGTGTTAGTTTTGTCACGTTTTAGGGGTTTTTGGTTGGGTTCGGGTGTGGCCGTCAGGCGTGCCTGGCTGGCCGGCGTCTGACGACGCCATGGTGTCTGGTGGTGGGGCTTTCTCCACGCTGACACGGAAGAACGGCATCAAGGTGGGTGCTGGTTCTCCGTGCAGCGTGGAGCAAGTTTGTTTGGCGGTGGGAGAGGTGATTGGACATGAGTCCATCAAGTCGGCAGCTCGCATGAGTGGAGCTGTCGTCTTGTTTGTGGAGAAAGAAGAGCAGGCTCAACAGTTGGTGGAGGTAGGCATTTCAGTGAACGGCTTGTTTTTACAGGTGACGCCGCTAACATTGTGTCAAAAAAACTGGCATGGACTTGTGAGATCTCTCTAGGTACACGCAGAAAGCAGGGTAAAGGCCTGAGAAATAACAGTGATCTTGTATATTGATTTAAGGATGATTAAAGGAATGAAATACAAATTACATATGTGTGTAACAGTTGGAATGATTGATGTTTCTGTAATTACAATGTCTGTAATGTATAATTGGAATATATACTCTGTATTCATGGTCTGTAGTAACAACCTAATTGTTGTATATTGTCAATGATTTGAGATGATGGGGCTTATAAGTAGATAGAACAAATTGATTATGTTTTGAGTTGATTGTGTTTCATGGTACATTATAAGAGGACTGTAGATTTGAGTACATGAGAAGGAGAAATGAGTTGTGTCACAAAGCAATACACTGAGCTGGGCGGAGGTCCCAGAACAACTCCAAAAAAGGCAATAACTACCAGATGGCCAACAGGAAAAAAGAGAAGTATTGGAAAGGAGTTGCAGCAGTCAGACAAGAAAAGAGGGAGGTTTGGGTATTTCCAAATTCAGGGTGGAGTGAGGTTTGGGGAGGACGGGTACTTTCCGATGAGATACTCGGGAAGGATGAGTCATGAGACCTCTCCCACACACAACTATGAACCAAGAATCAGCGAGCTGGGGAGGAAACTGTTCTTTGTCCGCGGCGCTGAGGAGGAGACAACGAAAGGGCGCAGACTGAAGATCAGCAGAGGACCGCACCCTGGGACCGAGGGAGAGTTGAAACTTCGCGCCGCAAAGAAGGGACAAGATCCATCAGCCCCCAGCCTTGGTTCCTGATTCGGCTGACCCCTCTGCCTCCACCCAATGATCCGTATTCTACNGAAGCCAACACTGACAAAAAGGGGTTTCTGCATGTGTGGAACACCTCAGCTGTTGCCAACATCTACAATACATTTCATATTATTAGAAATATAGGCATTGAGAAAAACCTTTCTGCTCCTTCTTCTTCTTCTTCTTCTTCTTCTTCTATGGCGTTTACTGGCAGCTTACAGACTTGGTGTATTACTGCCATCGACTGGTGTAATCCAGAAATTCAATTTATCCTATATCTTTACAACCCTAAAACACCTCCTCTATTACATACATGCATATACACTCACACACACGCACGCACTAAATCCTCTCATCAAATTTTGTGTTTTTTAAATATTTAATAAGTAAAACCCTTGATTATTTTCTGTGTGAAATTGTTCTACTAGTCTGTACAGATGAGGTACACTCATTTTTATTCGATTTGAACTTTTTTATTCCCTGTCAATACACAGCTCTCCATTACCATGTCACCAGGTGACTCTGAACCCTTCCAGTCACTGAATAGATGCTTAAAACAGATATATGTGCCAAAACATTCTGCAGCTGAACAGAAACAAAACTGAAGTTATTATTTTTGGACCCAAAGAGGAACAGTCTAGAGTTATCTAGAGTTAGAGTTGACTCAATAGGTCACATGACCTAGAAGCTATTGAAGAGAAATATTAATTTAAACATAAAAAAATAGGTAACAAAAATAAACATTTAGTTAAAACAGAATAAAAATGCATGTGCCTCATATATACAGTTTAGTACAACAATTACACACTGACTTCTAGTCAGTGTGTCACACAATATAGAAGCTATTGAAGAAAAAGTTATATTTTTAATATTAAAGTTATTTAAAATATTGAATATGATTTGAGTGTGTCTCATGTAAAAGCATGAATTACCACTTTTTTGTGTCAGGTGGTCACAAGGCATTTATTAACATTTGTTTGACAGGAGTGTTTGGTTCAGAAGTTTGTTGACAGTCTCTAAGTGAACCTCAGAGCGCTGAGGGAGCTGGAGAACGGCTGGCCGAAATTAGCGTTCATAAATCGGATCAACCTTGAGCTAAACGCTGCTTACTCGGCAGATATTGGAATATCCTATATCCAACTCGAAACTAACTTCACTGCAGTCAGTAACACAATAAAACCACCAGGATAAAGTTTGTTTTGATCTCCCAGCCAGCATGCCTAGGTGGGACCCATGTGGGGGAAAGGAGGGCTGATATATGGGCCCCACATGGGTTTGCCCATGTAGGGCCACAGCCCACATGGGCGCTACATGGGCCCTAAATGGACAAACCCATGTGGGTCACCACCATATAGGGCCCATGCAGGGCCCATGTGGGCTATGGCCCTACATGGGCAAACCCATGTGGGGCCATCGTGGAACCCGCGGACAAACCCATATGGGACCCATATAGTCTGCCCTCCTTTTCCCCACCTGGGGCCCACCTAGGCATGCTGGCAGGGCTGTAGCCTGTAAAGATGGCACCCAGCGACTGCACGAGACCTAAACGCCCCACAACGTCTGACGCAGAGACGTATATATTTTCTTTTTCATTTCCCCTAAACATGAGTTTTCGTCAAGAAAAGTAAATATTTTGTTTAGTCTTTTCCTTATACAAGCCCTCGTTCTTTTGTCATTGCCTCTTCTCCTCTCCTGTTTTTACTTTTCCTTGTGCATCTTTATGTTAATGAGGAGATCTGCCTTATATGTCAGCTCCTCTACTATTGGCCAAGAGAGCTTTGAAACCAACATCACTTCACGGAAACTCATGTGTAAGGAAAAGAAAAAACTAAATATATATTTATGCTTTTATTTCTTAGTATGTCAGTTTTGGTTCTCCATACTTCTTTGCCCAGTCTTCTCGTTGAGAAAAATTTTATCAATTGCAGTGAGAGACTTGTTGACCAGATCCATAATTTGTAGCTCAACTCTGTCAATCTATAGTATTTTATTTTCTTCCAACTGAAGCTTTGTTGTAGTTTACAATTAACTGTATTTTCATCAACTCTGTGTTGATGTAGATATTAATTATGTTTTTATATTCTCTTAATGAATGGACAAACACCTCAAAAGTACCAGGAAATCTAACCTGTTTTACTTATGAACTTGATATGCCATAAAGCTGTCATGGAGCATCAGTGGTCTGTGTCTGCTCTCACATCCAGCCAAAACCTGCTTCCTATTTGTTTACCAAAGCATTTTTAACAAAACACTTCAGGCATGAAGCACTTTGTGTCTTAGCGTGGAAAAAAACGCATTGTACTTGTTCAGAACACATTACTAGTAGATGAGCTGACTGTATGCAAACATAGACTAAAGCTACTGTGGAAGTTAAGGACATTAAAGAGAAATATTGCCTCATCTCATCATCATTTTGGGGATTGAATGTTTGTTTTTCTCTAGCCCATCCACCAACAACTTTTAATATTGATTCCTTTTTCCTTCTGTTTCTGTGTATCAGGATTAAATGATGTTTTTCTAATTCTGAAGCCAAGGTGCTAAACCAAAAACTGGTAGATGTCTTGTCTGGGTTGAGAATTCATTCTCTGCCTCAAGCGTTGTAGGTTAAGTTTCTTGACGTTTAAAGGTGATGGTAGGATGGTGTGGGCCAGGCAGATGAATTGCAGTTCACAGGCTCCTCTCTGTCCAATCTTACTCTCTGGATGTGCAAAGCTGATAGACACTCCCAAATGTTGGCTTAGGGGTTTGATTACAATGTCATGCCAGAATTGTTTATTTTTTGTGTATTATTTTCTTATTATTTAACATTTCTGTGCCTCTTTGTATTGGTCTGTAACATTAACTCCTAATGAAATACATTTAAATTTCTGCTTTAATACGACATAAAAATTGTTTGGAATACTTTTGAGAGGCACTGCAGGTCCCACATGATGGTATTAGGCACATTAGATTAAACTCAGGAACACCAGGCATTCTTTGCAGGTGGTGCCACTTTTCTCACATCTCAAAATCAATTGTTTTAAAAAAACTAGTCTCTGTCCTTCCTTTTCCACCTACAGGAAACAAAGAATGGGAAAAACCTCCCCCCCACTCACTCGGCTGTCAGCATGAGTTAAAGCCCTGTGAGATGCAGGGAGGGTAGAGGAGGACACATGGAACACGTCTGTTCATATTCCTGAGTATCTCTTAAAAGACAAAATAGTAACACAGCTGTCAAAACAAGGTGAACTTAGGAATGGAAAATCATTTTTAAAAGCAAAAAGTGAGAAATAGTTTCATCAACAAAAATACTTGACTTCTTTTATTTTGTGAAACATCAGTCTAATCCAATTTCTTTTCTTGTTTAATTTCTTGTTTCCATAGTAACAGGATGCAGGAGTAGGACTTCATCCTATAAACGAACAGATTACACAAGAGTCTCTAACATGGTAGACTCTGCAAGATCTAAACCAATGCCATTTGTAGGTCAGCACATTGATGTGCACAGAAGAAGTGGACGATTGTTGTTAAATGCAATGGACCTCTGCTGCAGACAGACCCCTCCTGTCTGATCAGAGCTGAAATGCTGCTGTAAAATGTCACATTTAAAGCTTGGATTTGTGGATTTTATACTCAGTACTGGTGTGGTGCAAAGCAGGTGAGCAGTCAGTCAGGATCGACTTGGCACCTCATGTTTCTTTCCACAGCATGTTGTTAATTAACCTGAAATTAGAGACTGCTGATGAATTCCACCAGGCAGCAGTGTCTTGCTCAAAGACGCATCAGTCATGAAACTCTGAGCTTCAAACAGTCAGAGTAGAGCTGAGACATACAGTTTCTGTGATTATTCAGGAAGCTAGTCCTGGTTAGTTCTAAGAGGCTGAAACAGCAGCTAAACAATGCAACAAGTTTAGTGGTTTCTGAGACTGAAAAAAGGTGTGTCTGGTCATATTTCAGCTTTATTACATGTTACACACATCTAGGTCACCACACACATTATGTATGCATATATTTCTCAGTTTCTGCCTGTTTTCATGCTTTACTGGCATTTAATTATGTGGGAAGAAACATATTTTTTAGCACAGCAGAGACTTCTTGTCAACACAGCTGGGCAGGGAAAATGAATGGGGCTGACAACAAGAGATTTGTAGAACCAAAGCTGTTAGAACAAGTCTTCAACCCTAGTTTTGAGATCTACTGTCCTGCAAATGTTAGATGCACCAACACAATTAAATCAAATGGCTCATTATGAGGACTTGCCAAACTAGTTGGCATGCTAAGCAGAGGTGAAAGTAAGGGGGTACGGTCGGGTACTGCGTACCCCTAAAAGTGGGTACGCAGATTGGAGCAGCTTGCTGTAAAAGAAATCAACAGGTTCACTGTGCAGCCGTGAGTTCACCCACTAATCAGCCGTGACTGATTAGTTTTTCAAGAACAATCTAAAACACAACTTGATCAGTTAATAAGTAGCTTTTCCCCCCATTTCATATTGTTTCTGAAATCTTAGTGCTTTACTAGAGCAGGGCTGCAATACGCCGATAGCGGAAGGTTTTGAGTCGATCTCAGCATTAGGTGACAAACTGAACGCCGCCAGGAGGCTAAGACCAGCAGGTCCTCCTCTGATTGGCTTAAAACGTTCATAACTTTATTAAAGAACAACAACAAAAAAATCAACAAAACTTGTTCAAATTAATGATCCAACAACAATAATAATCTCAGTGATTATTGTTTCAACAAGGTGTTGCGCAAATCTGTGCGTTTTGGTTCCATTACCAAAATAACTAGCAGAGCAGGAGTTTAAAATTGACTATTCAACCACCACTGTGTTCAGGGGGGATTATTAATGATGCAAAATAAATATCAAGTCTGAAAACCTGATATCGTAATGGACTGAATGTTATGTTTTTAACGCAATCTCTGCTCGGCTTGGGGAGCGCAGGAGGTTGCCACGGCAACGGGTGTGCTTAAATGACAGAGAGAGACGGAGAATACAAAGGTAGGAGTGGTTTAAAGTTGATCACCTGTTCAGGTTGTTTTACCTTTGTTTACCTTTGTCTTGATGCATCGGCTGTAATTTCTGAACATTCAATAAACGACAAACTTGGACTAATTACCTCATTAGTCCGAGTATACGTCATTTACAACAAACATCAAACACAGTAAATATGTTTCATTAAGTATTTAACAAACAAATTGCTTCTACCGCGATAATTACGTGAAATTAAATTAATTGTCTAATAAAATAGTTTGGTGCTGTCAGGCTTAGAGTCTGAGAGGCTTTTGCTTTATCAAACATTTTTTTCCC
>NW_006800595.1:40646-42946 GCF_000485575.1 Poecilia formosa | reverse complement strand
TTATTTATTTATTTATTTATTTATTTATTTATTTACTTACTTATTTATTTATTTTTTGTCATAGTACCCCAAAGAATTAAAACTACTTTCACTCCTGGTTGCAAGTGTAGTTTTAAAAAGTTGTCATACATTTCAGGTAAGAAAATGTGGACAACCGTTGGTGTTTACCTGTTCTGTGTGGAAGAAAAGGCTAAAATATTCTCAATATTCTCATGAAATGTGTAAAATCTCTTAGCCCTGCATCAAAACCGAAAGTCCACATACTTTTCCCACTTAGAGATGAGTAATCTTGGACCATGCCCAGTCAAGAAATGGCAGCATGAAATATTTATGCCTTGTTCTGTTCCTACATTAAAGACCCGCATTGAACAATAACAACATGCTGTTTAAATTCATAACTATGTAGAAATATTAAGCATTTTAGTAGTTCCATATATTTATAGCCTACATACATTGAATACCAGGATACCAGATGGTTGCTCAATTTCTCTACATTAGTTATGACTTTAAATGCAAAGAAGAAATTATTTCATTGGCACTTTCTACTTCCTTTGTCCAGACCACAATACAGAGTCCCACTTAATATACAGCTTTACTTCACAAACACACACTTTCGGCAGTGAAGCCCTCAGAAAGTGTGTGTGTCAGGGAAATCACTTGGAGGAGAGGGAATACACACTTTGTTGTGCTTACTGCAAATATGCTGCAATCAGCAAAAAGAAAAAAAAAAACTGCCTCAGAAGAGTTTTGCTCCCATTTAGGGCTGCTTTCACTGCACATTCCTACTTTAACAGCTAAGAGGGATGCCCGGCTGCTTTAATTGGTTCAACTCACCTGCTGAGACCCACAAATACTCTAGTGACAGGTAAACAAAAGTGTCAAGATGACGGGAAGAGCTTGCTTAAACAGTCAGCTGACTCGTTGAACAGCAGAGTCAAACATTTGGAGCTGGAATAATACACTGGAGGGCAGAGGTGATGAAATATTTAGTCATACTTCTTATAAAGTACGTTCACAGCACTTTGACTCTGACCAGATTAAGGGAGGTGTTTCAGTGGTATCCAACATCCATTATCAATTTTAAGCAATACACTAAAGAATTAATCTATTGGTCTATTCACGCTGAATTTAAATTCTACTCAGATTTCTAATTTGGATGACTTTCATTCCACTTATTTCAAAAGTTTTATCTTTGCTCTATTTCAATAAATAGAACAAAGTTATCTTTGAAGTTATCATAGGACTCATCCTAGGACTCAGCAACATGAGTCCTAGGATGATTACTAGGCCTGTATGGGGGAATTTTTCTGCCATAATCCAAGAGCACACATTTTCTGTTTGAAACAGGACTTCATGTCTTTCTTCTCAAAACTTGTAACGCTTGTACTCAAAACTTCTCCTGGTGCTCACACTTTTTTATTGTTTTTCTGCTTGGACTCTGCTGGCTTACTAAACATGGAACTGCCTTTTGAGGTTGGCACAGTCGCCTAGCAACCTCAGCCAATAGAAAGAAAATGTACTGGGTGCGTTTGCTTCCTTCTAGCAGGTGTGCCTGCTAGAAGGTGCAGGTTGCTACTCTCGATTGTAGCAACCTGTGCCACCCACTGGATGTAGGGAAAAAAAACATTTTCAGCTTTCTGCTCCGTGTTTCACTAAGCATCCGTCAGCAGTGTGCTGCTGATCACTAACAGCCTTCTGATATTAGGCAGGATTTTGTTCACCCAACAGAAGACAACATCTATCTATCTATCTACAGTGGGGCAAAAAGTATTTAGTCAGCCACCAATTGTGCACGTTCTCCCTCTTAAAAGGTGAGAGAGGCCTGTAATTTTTATCATAGATATACCTCAACTATGAGAGACAAAAGGAGAAAAAAAAATCCAGAAAATCATATTGTCTAATTTTTAAAGAATTTATTTGCAAAATATAGTGGAAAATAAGTATTTGGTCAATAACAAAAGTTCATCTCAATACTTTGTTATATACCCTTTGTTGGCAATGACAGAGATCAAACGTTTTCTGTAAGTCTTCACAAGGTTTTCACACACTGTTGCTGGTATTTTGGCCCATTCCTCCATGCAGATCTTCTCTAGAGCTGTGATGTTTTGGGGCTGTTGCTGGGCAACACGGACTTTCAACTCCCTCCAAATGTTTTCGATGGGGTTGAGATCGGGAGACTGGCTAGGCCACTCCAGGACTTTGAAAGGTTGCTTACGAAGCCACTCCTTTGTTGCCCTGGCAGTGTGCTTGGGATCATTGTCAAGCTGAAAGACCCAGCCACGTTTCATCTTCATTGCCCT
>NW_006800595.1:38583-39870 GCF_000485575.1 Poecilia formosa | reverse complement strand
AATTAATAATAACTTATAATTAAACCAATAATTAATAGTGGTTTAACCAATGGTTGATATTGGTTTGATTATAAGAATATTTACACTTACTCTTATACTTATGGAACTACTTACAGGTGAAACAAGTAACTGTAACATGGTATCAAATAATTGGAATAATGGATTATTCTTGGTTTCTTTCCATTAATGTCTGTAATAACTCACATTATGATTATAATAAGAGTAACTAATAAGTTATGGTTATTATAATATTATAAATGAATGCTAAGTCAGAGAAACTAAAAGGTTATAAATGATTTTGACATTGAACTCGAAATGGAGTAAAATGTGTAACTGTAATTAAAGGTCACTGATGATGTGTTGGAGGTACAGATGGTAGGTGAAGGGTCAGGGGAAAAGAGGAACTGATAGGAGAGCAGAGGTGACCAAGGCCTTATTGCTGAACTGTAACTTTCCTAAGAAAAGGTTAGACGCAAGAGGACTGTTGAGCAACTCTGGATCATTAGAACAGACATCATGTCACCAAGACGGTGATGGATATGAGATCATCGATCCAAGCAGTCAGCCAATGAAACAGGCACAGCAACAAAGCTAGCCAATGCAAATGCAACAAAGGGTGGATAAACCCTTTATAAGGTGAGTACAAAAGAAGAATCTTTGGTTGGATCCTTCAGGCAGCTTCGAGCCAAGATTGAGATGGACAAAGAACTATCCAGCTGAAGAAGAGCCGGAGCCACAGAGCCGAAGACTGTTCTGCACATGGGGACCAACCCGTTAGCCCCGCAACATGTGGCTTCAATTGCACTTCTCTCACCAGCTGGGTTCGAGACTCCAAAGACAAAGACAAAGACCAAGGCAAAGATGAAGATAAAGACAAAGATAAAGAACAAAGGCAAAGAGGAAGAACTGGTGTATTCCTTCCGTGAGACCAGCTCGTCTACATCTCGATGGACCAGAAGGATCGTGAGATGAGGAGAAAGGAGCTACAGAGCTGCAAGACAAGGAGCTGAGGACCACTACGCGCATGAGGAAGTCACCCTGAGGCCCAAGACCTGCCGTTCTAAGTCAGTACTCTTCCTGTACTGGGAGCCTCCTGCTGCTGCAACACCTTCTTCATCATCAGGCCAGTTCCGGGGTTCTAGATGCCAAACTCTGTCCGTCTCTCTCTCAAAGTTTCCCTTTTTTAGTTCACAGTGTCAGCATTAGGGAAAGACAGGCTAGATTATTGATTTTACTTGTTTGATTATTTCTGTTACTGATTTAAGCTGTACTGACCCTTGCAAAATT
>NW_006800595.1:25071-37060 GCF_000485575.1 Poecilia formosa | reverse complement strand
AGTTCTGTCCACCAAAACAGCTCACACCAAAACGTCCAGTCTCTTTTTTTTTTTTCTTTCTTTCGCGGCACTCCCGCTCGTCCCGCCCCTCAGTCAATCCAAATTCAGGAAAAGTGCAATCACCCAATAAAATTCGATCTTGGGCAGAACAACCCAGAAAATACCCAGCACTCTAGTCTCTCACACTCTCGCGCTGACCTGTCTTCACAGACAAACTACACAGTATGGTTCTTTCTTAAAGTGACAGAACACATTTTAACACATTCTACTTCAACTATTGTCTTTTTAAATCAACTCTTTATTTTCTTCAGTCTTTTAACCCAAGAACCGAGAATTATATCCTTTTTTAATAAATGAATTCTTTTTAATAAATGCATTTAGATACCTTACATTTGTTATGGTTCTGGGAACCCAGAGGGGTTACACCCTCCCCGTCCTAAATGTCTGGATGTCCCCATCAGACAACTTTCTATTTGGTAAAAGAGCTGACAAACTCTCCTAACTGGGAACCTAAAGGGTTACACCCTCCCCATCCTAAATGTCTAGATGTCCCCATCGGACCGTTCTGTATATTACAAACACCCACAGCTACATCTTGCTGCTTTTTGAACCGGGACATTGCGGGACGGACTACAGACAATAGTAGGATCTTCCTCTGTCTCTCTGGTTATGTATATCCTCACTCCCCTGTGGACTATGACCAATGGCTT
The DNA here is from genome assembly GCF_000485575.1 of Poecilia formosa. NCBI lineage: Eukaryota > Metazoa > Chordata > Actinopteri > Cyprinodontiformes > Poeciliidae > Poecilia > Poecilia formosa. The sequence goes on along the minus strand of NW_006800595.1, from coordinate 36,350 downwards.
GTCAGTGGGCTTTCCAGGCTCATCACAGCTCAATCGGATGACAGGCTTGACCAGTCGTTTTGTAGAAGAAACCTCAGTAGAGTCGACTTTATCTTCAGATACACAGGTTGTTGGGACGTCTCTCACTTCCAGCCCTGTGTCCGCCACAGGGTCCTCTGATGAAACTGTAACACCACTGGTGTCCTCTTCTGCAGCTGTGTCGTGGTCAAGCAATCCCTCCTCATTGCATGACAGAGTTGGTCCACCAGGATCTCTTTCGGAGATGACCTCAGATCTGTCATTAGCAAGGGACAACAACTGGACAGGTGGAGGACATGTTAACCAGGCATCATGGACAACTCCTCTGCAGTAATACTGAGGGGTGTCAACATCATCCTCAGAATCCTCATCTCTCGCTTCCTCTGCTGAATGTTGCACCTCAGACCTTGCTTTAGATACATCAGTGGACCTGGTGTAAGGTCTCTGAGGCAAGCAGCTTTTGTCTGGGATTTCTGGAATCCTCACCAGAAACCCTATTGGTAGCAGATGGTCTCTGTGAAGAGTCTTTACTACTCCTCGTCCACTTTCTGGTTTTACGCGATACACAGGTAAGTTAGGGAGCTTTCCAACAACCACATAAGGTTGCAAATTCCACTTCTCCTTTAACTTGTGTTTTCCAGGGATTCCCAGGGCCCGAATAAGAACCCGATCCCCTTCCTGCAGGTTCTGGACTCGTACCCTGCTGTCATAGCTTCGCTTGTTTTTCTGATGATTCTTGTTGGAAGCCTCAGTTGCAAGCTGGTAAGCATGACGTAACTCTTTTCTCAGTTTGTCCACATATTGATGATGTTTTGTGACTTCTTCCCCAGCTTGAGACAGACCAAAACACACATCCACAGGCAGGCGAGCATCTCGGCCAAACATCAGGAAGTATGGTGAATATCCTGTGGCCTCATTACGAGTACAGTTATAAGCATGAACCATAGATGCAACATGCTGACTCCATTTCTGTTTGTCCTTTGGATCGAGAGTGCCCAACATAGACAAGAGAGTACGATTAAACCGCTCTGGCTGAGGATCCCCTTGGGGGTGATAGGGTGTAGTTCTTGATTTCTTTATCCCCAGCATATTAAGGAGCTCTTTTATCAGCGAACTCTCAAATTCACGGCCTTGGTCCGAGTGGATTTGGCATGGCAGGCCATAGTGCACAAAGAACTTTTCTAGCAGAACTTTTGCAACTGTAGTAGCTCTTTGGTTGCTGGTGGGTATGGCCTGAGCATACCGAGTAAAATGGTGCAAAACTGTGTCGGTGTGGTATTACGAAGGAGACACATGGGCACTGCCACTTGATTATGTCCTACTTCTGCATAATAAGACATGTGATTTGATATCTTCCTTGTTGTTGCTACAAGGGGCCTCAGGGACGTGTTATGAGTTAAGTGCCTATCACCTGGGAGTCAGGTTTGTCACAGCCCTTGCGCACCTTGCGGTCACGCATCCGGGCTTCTTCGACCTTGCCAAATCATTGGAGGGACTCGTTATTGCGGAAGTCCTAACTGAGGAGGATGAGTGGTATAACAACACACTTAAGAAGAATATATCCTCTGACCTACAAGCCAAGGGTTACATCTACCCAGGTAGTGAAATCGAACACATTCTCAAGACAGCCTCCACACCTTTAAAACATGAGCTCGGTGGCCTCGCCAAGATCTGTGGTCATCCTCTCATCGACATTCCAGAGACAGCATCCGCTGCACATACACGAGCCGTACAGGATAAGGATGTGGACTATATTGCCATCATCAGTACACGGAACATAGCTATCGAATCGTTCATTCGTAGCTATATCCTTAAAGAGCATAAATGGCCACCAGTCGAACTAGACGATGAAACACCGGAGTACATTCGAGAGGCGCATAGATTGGGGCTGGACCCTAGCTCCCGTCGAATCACCCAGACATACGGGAAAGGCCACTATGACGACTACATACACGTGGAGTTAACCCAAGTCAAAACCTTGGACAAATTGGATCATTACAGCCAGTACCTCAAGGACCGTGCCATCTCAACTCTTCGAGACAGATCCACAGCCTACTATATCAACAAAACGATACAGTCGTTACCATGGGAGGAGAGTCGCTTGCTACTAATCCACTTGTTCACCAGTGAGTCCGAGCATGATCTCCTCGGCTACCTGAAGGATTACATGGATTCATCAAGCGAAATGGAGTACGTCTTGAACTACCTCACCATCAAACTCGTGCCGAAGGAGAAGGAGCTAAAGGTGGTCGGTCGGCCCTTTGGTTGTAAAACGTATGCTGACAGATACAGGAGCTGTTTACAGGAGGAGAATGTCAAGTCATACCTACATGATTTCTGCTCCGACCAGGCAATGACCCTGGACAACCCAACCCCAATTCGACGCATGCATGCACCCCGGAACCTCCGACATGCACACACTGGTTGGAGGGCACTGCACATCAACCCCGACGTGTCAGGCTGGCGTGGCAACCCCAGACATGAGACAGTGGAGCCCACAGCACATGACACCCCAGATAAAGTGTTTGGCACCGCACACTTCTTTGACAAAACGCAGAAGGCTTTCGAGAGAGGGTTCTTTTTCTTACCAGATCGTGAGGGTGTCTATCATTGGGAAGGTCAGGACGGAGGCATAGAAGGGTTGAGCCAATACACCTGGATGACTGTCTATATACCCCAAATGCAGTTAGCCTTACGAGAATTTCAACTGCAGTTCTTCGTAATGTGTTACGGTGACGACTACAAGGCAGCAATACTCATACCTCCCGACCAGCGAGATGTGAACATGGAGGTCTTAAAATCTAGAATAGTTTCGGGGGTCAGCGAAAGAGTGAGGGTTAGCTTCGGGCAAAAGATGAAAGTGTATGATAGCTACGGATCAGAGGTGTACATCAGTTTCTGCAAGAATGCGTCCGTCAGAGGAGTCGAGATGCCACAGGGAATTCGGAAGATTCAGAAATGTTATGGTGCTACCAATGCCTTCTTACCGACACTCGATGACTACATTGCATCAGCTTTTAGTAATGCACACTCTGCTGCACGATGCATGACAGCCACTTACCCAGCTTACAGAGTTGCACTGTACTGGACATACTCCCATCTGCTAACACATGAGTTGTGGGCCTCGAAGAAGGAAGTAGATTATCATTGTGCGGCCCTAACCCCTTCATGTGCCGGTGGTTATCCCACTCTCCCACTTTATGCATTTCACACAAGAGCTGAAAATGACCACCTCCCAGGATTCATAGAGTTAATCAAGTATGTAATGTCTGTGAATCTACCACTATGCGAGGCATTAGCCGGCACTCTGAACTTTACAGTTCTCACTGGAGAAGCCAGGTTTGAAACGCTCCTTCGCGATCCCTACTCTCTACCTATTGAGAAACCCCCAAGTCCCTCCGCCTACCTCAGAGCGCAAATACTACCAGCGTTACGGCATCATCTCAAAAACACCGAGATGCTGGACCTGCTAGACGCCTCAGAAGACGCCTGGACTGATCAAGTAATCAGGTGCATTTTGACGGCCCCAGAATTGTCCCCCAGGGTGATGAGTTCGGTGTACAATTGTACCCCGCGGGCCCTCGTAGAGGAGGTCATCAGACGGTTTGAGACAGCAAAATCCATCAACCAATTGGTAGTGTCTCGCCAGGGGCCTCGTGCAGCTATACGCATGATGAGGGAAGTTCTACGACGGGAGATTGAAGTGCAGAAATGGCGCATAAGTCACTTGAGTCGGCCTGTGCCAGCCCCGAAAATCGAGTGCAGCACACAAGAAGCTAATAGGTTACGCGCGTTATGGGGCAAACCTGTTATTGGCGTGACTATGCCCTGGACCGGACACCTTATGGTGATCATGCCAGAGACTCTTGGTATGGTGGACCGCCATTCACAGGCAAATCACTTCCACTATGAGGTTCTACCTTCCAAGCCAGTGCTCCGCAAGGCCCCCTCACAACATTGGGAGTTGGGGGACAAACAACCCTTCCTGGGTCACAAGACACGACTAGGCGCAGAACTGCCAACGGCTAAAATCATAGACAATAACCCGTTCCTAGTCAAGATCAGAACCCTCCTGGACATTCTCTCCTGGGTGTCTAATGAGCCACGAGACCCCACCCGTGCCGGGCTGCAGGACTTAATCCTAGTTCTGATTTCCCAGTACTATAACGGAGACCCACATGATCTGATTCCGTTTGGGGCAATGCGGAAGAGTGGGACCATCCAACACCACTGGAGAAGTCCCCACTATCGAGAACACATCATGCCTAACACATTGTCCAACACCTACACTTGGATTAAAGGGGACTGCAACACCCACCTGGGACTACGAGGGACAGCAGAGCATCACACCGTTAATTTTCTGGAAATCATGTGCCACACCATACACATGCTACAGATTGAGCTTGAATTCACAGCTGAAACGAGTACACTGGGGGTCCACTGGGCTGTGACCACAGAATGTGCCACTTGCATGAGTCCGATTCGGGAGCCCGCTATCACGGTAGAGCGTTCGTCATTACCTGCCCCGAGAACATCGTCTCTAGCACATCTCAGACTGACCACTCAGTCGCGGGCTCACCTACGAGAAACTGTGAGAGAGCTACAAGCACGAGGTCCTCGACCGCCCACTCAGACTGACCCCCCTCTTCGATTTGCAGTGCTTGGGATAACGTACCAAGTGAGTGATCAGATTTCTGATCAAGCTGCAAGGGATCGGTTTGGTACTGGCCCTCACACGATGCCCCAAGTTGACCAGATTGCTCTCTGGACCCCTGGTGGCGAGACGACACTCATACGAGAACGGGAGATCCGCGGATGCATGATGATGTTTCTGGCATGTGTGCACTCCCCGGATGTACCAGAGTTGCAGTCTGATCAAATAACTCAAGTGGAGTTAATAGAGTCATGGGATATGGACGTCGGTGCTGTAATGGGGGCACTAGAAGACCCAGAACATGAAGTCCATGATGTAGTGGAGTTTTTCCAGTACATCAAACTCTCAATACCTGACGAGGAGAAACTGGAAGCACACAGAGACATCTGTGTGGATATGTGTGACACTCTACTACAAGGAAGACCTCCAGCAGAGATCTGTCAGGGGACTTTGATGGGTTGTATTAGTCGAGTCCGAGCAGAGCCTGTGCAGGAGCCCTCTTACCGCCTTGTCCGTGACTTGCAACTGTCATCAGAAATCACCCTCAGACCGACTGGCGTTAAGCCAAAACGTGGATGCACAAGGGATTCTCCTACTCAAGGTCATGCTTGAACATCAACAGGCTATAGCTCGAACGCTGAGTCTTCTGGCGACCCACACACACTTGACAGGAATTTGTCAACTACATAGCTCTCCTCCAGGCGGTGAATGTTATGTGTACGCCGTTGGAGCCGCATGTCATTATGACCCCAGCACAGCCATCAGCGTGCACCCGGAGGTGTCCAGGAAACTAACCACCCTGACTAACAAAATCAGTCGGTCATGGGTTAACATGAGCCCCCCTGCCGAGATCCGACTTGGTATCCATTCATGTGATCACACTCATTACTTGAGACAATTGAAACCAACTCTAAAAGCTGCATACTGGACGCGACTCACTGGCAGACACAGCATCTGTCTAAGGCACAACCCAGATCCGACAATCCGTCCTCAAGCTGCTTATCAGGTTCTACTTAGAGAACTCATGCTGGTCAGAGACAAAGTTGCAGAAGAGACTCACGTCTCACGTGACGCTGCTACCATTGTCCATCATTGTTCCAAACTGCTCCTATTACAAAGTACATGCCTGTACTTAAAGTTGATCTGTATCGAAAGACAGAGAGAGCTGATGCAAAGCGTGGTGAGACAGGCTTTCTTAAATGCGTTGGAACCTTACTCACATCGGCTCCAGTTATCGGACGATGTAGAGAGTCTGTTCTACCCGACACAGACAGTCCTTGGTTATCAAGCAGGACTGTACTCGCACTGGTTAGAGGGTCTTGAGATAGCTCTACAATGTTACGCATGGCACATGTTATAACGGAGATCATCCTAAAACCTAATCGGTTTAAAAATGTTTTCAGCGGGATTTTTTAAGTCCGTGCGTCAGTGTCCTGAGATGTTGTCCAACTCTCGGAAGTTAGACTTGGCACTTCGCCCGTCCAACGTAACAGAAATGATCCGAGAAATTGACACACAGGGGGCAAATCCAAGTCTAAATTGTCAGATACTTCTCAACAATTTGGGCGACACACAATTGGCTAATTGCAACAGAAACCCTACCCTGTGGCCTACATTACTATCAAGGATTCTGGTCAAGTCGTCTCAGGGACAAGACTTGCGTTCTCATAAATCTGACAAACTAACTACAGCATTTGGTCTCATTCGTCAGAATATGGAAATGCAGCATCATTGCATGACACAGAACAACTTGAGTGTCTCGGAGTGTATGAGATCAAAGTTTGACAACTGGAACAGTAGAGTCAATAATTCCGATCCGTTATTACGAAATCTGGCGGCATTGGAAGAGGAACTTGGAGAGTTAGTGGAGAAGGCCATGAGCTTGGACCATAGGCTGCATGATAGAAGATATCGAGAAAACATTGGCCACATACGACAGGATACACGACACACGCTTCGCTCTTTTGAGCTTCGAGTCATATGGTGCAAAACTGTGTCGGTGTGGTATTACGAAGGAGACACATGGGCACTGCCACTTGATTATGTCCTACTTCTGCATAATAAGACATGTGATTNATGTTTGTGATTTGTGAAGCTTTTTTCTGATTTGTAAAACTTCCAAAAAGTGCGATATCACAACTTTTTTTTTTATCTCGGTCACACGAGAACGGCTCTAATTCCAAATCTACAAGACCTAGACTCTTCAAACTTGGACTAATTTATTCTTCTCTAATAGTAGAATATTTAGAATCATTTTTCTGATTTGTGAAACTTCACTTCACTTAACAGACCCCTGCAAAAGATCTTTCCTTCCAACAGCCATCATCATCTACAGTAACTCTTTGAAGAATTAATGAGTTACACCAACATTTTATTTCCCATTGGGATTAATAAAGTGGTTTTGAATTATAATTGAATTTGAAAAAAAAAAACTGCATGGAACATGTATGAATAGTAATCTGATCTTTAGTGAAGTTTCACAAATCACATAAAGGTTTCACAAATTCCAAACATGGATTAAAATATTCTGCTATTAGAGCAGAATAATCCAGTGCAGGTTTGAAGAGTCTAGGTGTTGTAGTTTTTTTTTTATTAGAGCAGTTTTAGTAATGAAAGAGGTGCCAAAAATAGTGATTATCGAACTTTATTGAGTTTTCACAAATCCCAAACATGGTTATAAATATTCTGCTATTAGAGCAAAATAATCTAGTCCAGATTTCAAGTGTCTAGGTGTAGTAGTTTTTAAACTAGAGTTGATTAAAGATGCGGAAAGTAGTGAAAAATTAAGTGGAATCGCCCTTTAGCTATTGGAAGCTGGAATTAGAGACCAACTTCAGCTTCGTGTTCACTAAAAGGTTACATTGTGCCCTTTGGTATATTTTTAATAGTGTAATTCTGTAAAGACAAAATATGTCTGGTGGTCTAACTCTGATTTACATATCTTGCTAAATTGTGGGTTTGAATATTTCAATACTTTCCTATAACAAAATAGACCTGCAGAAAGAAATTACTAATAAAATATCTTACATATGCATAGTTGTCTGATCTATATAGAGATTTTCCTTAGTTTTGATTGTATATGTCACAATTTTGTAATTTATCATTGTTAAACTCTGAAAGCTGTGTGGCTTTGTTCATATTCTGTCCTAGAATGCGGTAAGATGGGCCATTTTTTTTTAGCACCTGCCCCTTTAGTGGTCTCTGCATGGCCCTGCTTTTTAGGGTCCTTCTTCGGAGCAGGGTCAGCCGGGCAGGCCGTGATTTAGTGGGTGACGCAAGGTTCGCTCCTGTTCACTGATTGGCTAAGGGCGTGGACAGATGGAGCAGCAAAGAGAATAAAAACGAAGGCGCAACATTTCAAACTCACTGCAACATGGAAGTGATGGAAGATATAAATAAGCGGTGAACAAAAAGATGCCGGTGTTAATAGTGTTCTACCCGTAAATCCAGCATACTTTATGGTAATGCGCATGTGCAAATCGATGTTACGTCACATATTGCTTACTCAGCAGATTTCTTAGAAATCCGTCATACCTGTGCGTTATGTTTCTCAGACGTTTATGGTAAATTTTATTTAATTAAGCTGCTATGTTAATCAATCATATTAACATAAATGACTTTTGTTGTTTCCAACATCGTTATCAAACTGTAAACAAGACATTAGTCCCGTTTAGCGTCACTATTACTACAAATACTGTTTGACTACAAATTTGGTCGGGATATTTTGTCCCTATAGCTAATCTACCTTTTTAATATTTTAGTACCTCTTAGAAAACTGCACGGAATAGTCCTTTAAAAAGCTAAAGAATAACACTGGATGCTGACTGAAGCTGTTAGGCAACAAGCAGAACAACACCACTTTCTGGACACTGCGTGGAAATAACTAGATTTTTCTTATTTTAATTTTTTTTTTTTTTTTACTGTAAACTTCTGAGAAATAAAACAAAATTAAACTTCTACAGGTATGACAGATTTATAAGAAACATAACATCGATGTGTGCATGAGCATTATCACAAGGTATTCTGGATTCACGTGGTATGACAGATAGTCAGAACACCTGCTCCTCAAATGGATTAACACAACGTTGCATTCTCTTTAGATTTTTCTGGTCTGTAATGGAGACTGGAATTAAAGGCCCCATTTCTACCAAAGGTTTTGAATGCCTTTCCTAACCAGACGCTCCAAAGCGTCCAGTCCATCACTCTTCAACACGCTGTCAGCTCCCGGTCAGAAAGACGAGTTAGTTCAGAGTCCATGAGATGATATTCAGAAAGGATTTTTTATTAATTGATTTCAGTTGCCTCTGCGATGAAATCTTTGCATAAAGTCTATAATGTCTGCCCATGTGCACAAGTCAGGGGTTTTAATTAGAACCTGTCAAATGACGAACGGGCTTTAAATTTTCCGGTCGTTTTAAAAAAATAACCGGTCAAATACGGAAAATATTCGGTGAACGCGACCTCTGATTCCAGCACACCTGTGGCCAATCTGATGATTGGGAGAAGTATATGAGCGGGGGACTGCCGCCACTTCTTTGACAGAGTGTTTGCCAGTATTGGTACACTAAGCCCTTTGTAGTTACCTGAGATTGTGTTCCTGTTGGCTTCAAGTAATATTCTCTTGTGCATCCTCCTCAGAATTCTCCTCGTGACGCCATGGAAGTTTCCCACTGGTTGCCCGAGTTCCTGGCTTTCTCTGTGCCTTCATCCTTCAAGACGCTGTGGCTCTTTACCCACTGGTTGCCCAAGTTCCACTGTCACCCCCGCAGTATACTTACCTCCATTGGATTCACCAGCTGGCAGTGCCTTCTCGCTACTTCTCCGCCACCTTGTCTGAGCTTACCTGTCCGCCCTCCACCGCAGCCTCATCCTCTCCCAAGCAGCCTCTTCTCTCAGATTCCTACCCCGATAACCACAGAACCATACCCTCCCGGACTAGATCCAACATCTTCCAAGTATCTTCCAAGTATGATCTTACCGTTCATCTGAAATTGAAAATTCCCATGATGTTTGACTAGTGGGCTTTTATTTTGAAGGCGCAGCATTGAGTCACATCACTTCTATCTAGTGGTTGCAGAGGTCGCAGAAAGAATACCTTTCTTCTTCCTGTGTCCAGTTCTCCGGCGATCCTGGCAGCAGCTGTTTCTAAGGACCTGATGTACATTGCTAATTCTTGTTTGAAAGAAAATAAACTTTATTTACTGATCTTTTGCTCTCTGTCTGCATGTGGGTCAGAAGACCAGATTCAAACATGACACATTCAGGTTGATGTGCATTAGCTCCTTCAGTGAAGCTTTTTTGAAGGTGGCCTGGTTTGTGAAATTACAATGGATTTAACACCTAAAGACTGAACCTCAGCCATTGCCTTTTCAAACAGAGTGTTGAAACGTACCTAATTTCTTTTTTGGCCTTAAGTGAGGTATGAACAACTTTCACAGCAGTCCTCATTCCCATCTCCTGCAAACTAGGCAGCACTGACCCTTACTGACACAAAACAGCTGTGATCCATGCAGGGGTTTTACTGCAGTGTATGACGGATTCTCTGCAGGTGCTATTACTGCATGGATTGTCTTAAACTTCCCTGACAGAGAAAAGGACTCCAACCTGGCTGACCCAATCCAATGCGTCTCTGAACAGAACTGAGGCTAAGTAAGCTTTCTGTGCAATTAAATTAGTACAGTGGGCTCCACAATGTGCTAGTGGCTGCTCTTGCTTTATCCCAGACATATTATCTGCTCTGTCATAAGTTTGACCTTGTAAACCATACATTGGTAGGTTTAATCTGAGCAGCACTTCTTTAGGGTTAACCCTAACCCTAACACCAGCAAGGATTTTTCCTGCTGTTTCAGAAACAGAGTATAAACCAATAAATTCTTCATGGGGCTTCATGTCACTGTCAACACATTGCAGACAAATGCTCTCCTGTTCTTGCCCTGAAATATCCAGTGTTCCATCCATAATTATTGCATACTCAAGAACTGCTAGGTTTCTGATTGTGTCCGCTACTTCACATCTGTGGATTTAGGTATTCTTTCTGCGACCTCTGCAACCACTAGATAGAAGTGATGTGACTCAATGCTGTGCCTTCAAAATAAAAGCCCGCTAGTTAAAAAAGTCAAAATCAAATATTTTGCAGTGTAATTTTTGGGTGGGACATATGTGCCCGTCTCCAACATTGGGGGGGACACACCCCTCCGTAGCCCCTGTACCTCTTGCTTCTTATGCCTATGGCAGGGGGACTTGATTTTTTTCACATATCTCTCTCATCTTCTACTTTTAGTATATAATGCAATTTTTTAACAAATATGAACATAAAAAAAGTTACATTCTGCACCTTTAATAAAATGCTTCAGCTTGATTCTTTGTGTTACTTTAATTCAATAAAATATTCAAACAAACAATAGTGCCAAAAGTATAGAAATAACAAAGACCTTTAATACAACAATGTAGTAACTTAAAATGCTCAGTACGTTTTAATGATTCAATGAGATTAATTAACATACACTCTAAACATCCAATCAGAACATTGTAACACACACACAGACTATTTTTGCGATATGTCTGAAGCAGAAATAAGAAGCTTCTAAATCAGTGGTTCCCAAACTTT
>NW_006800595.1:22843-24659 GCF_000485575.1 Poecilia formosa | reverse complement strand
ATATACTGTTCATGTTTTGTTTTTTTTTTCATCCAGACGGCTTCCCGCGCCCCATCTGCAATTACATGCCCCCCCTAGGGGGCGCGCCCCACAGTTTGGGAACCTCTGTTCTAAATGAACATCTGAATGTGTTGCATAACACGGGCAGCAGCAGATATTGAAGATTTGGGTGGTAAGATGGTTCACCAAGTGCACATAATATTGTGGGCTTCATATTGAGATGAGTTGCTATGTACTGACAGCTGTCTGGAAGGTTTCACAAAACACTGGCAGATTGGATGGAGCTGACATATATCTGTGGAAAACATTGGCTTTGTCCAAACTCCCAGACCTAAATATTTCCAATACATTCAGGAACTTTACTTGACGCACTGCAGGTTTAATTTTCTTCTACATGTGATACTCAGTCCTTAAAATTGTGTAAAATGAAATCCATTTCATCAATCTTCCTTTGAATAAATTTTGTCCTTTGGGAATTTCTGCAATAAAATAAATCCCAAGTCAGAATCCTGTTTTCTGCAGGAGACTGGATTTATTCTTCGGCTCCATCAGTAAGTCAACATCAGCCACATCGATTTTTACTAATTAGAATACTTTTTATAGGCAGCAACTGAGGAAAGTACTGCAGTATACAACAGAGCATACTTCAGGAAACGGTTTCACGCTGAGTTTGCTGGTGGTCGAGGAGTCCTGGCAGCTCTATTAATAATTAAGGACAGCTTAAAAGCTGCAAAAACTAAAAAGTGTAAATGCAAACTGATGCAGGTAGTGAAATGTTTGTCACAGATGAACTGTGTGTTGATTTCTGTTTCTTCCACACACCAGTTTCTTGTGTTTCATTACTTCAGTTTGTATTTACAGGCATTGGAAAAACAAAGTACACCCTCTTCCCACTTCTAGGACATAGTGATCATCATACAAGGATCTGTTCTTAACTGGGTTCTAAAATTATTTTTAAATAAACCTAAATAATATAATCAAACCCTTCCTCAACAATGCTCTCTCTCAGTGACGTGAAATACAGGTCCTTCTCAAAAAATTAGCATATTGTGATAAAGTTAATTATTTTCCATAATGTAATGATAAAAATTAAACTATCATATATTTTGGATTCATTGCACACCAACTGAAATATTTCAGGTCTTTTATTGTTTTAATACTGATGATTTTGGCAAACAGCTCATGAAAACCTAAAATCCCTGTCTCAAAAAATTAGCATATCACAAAAAGTTTCTCTGAACGAGGAAGTAACCTAATCATCTGAATTAATGAAGTAACTCTGAACACCTGCAAAAGATTCCTGAGGCTTTTAAAAACTCCCAGCCTGGTTCATTACTCAAAACCGGAATCATGGGTAAGACTGCTGACCTGACTGCTGTCCAGAAGGCCATCATTGACGCCCTCAAGCAAGAGGGTAAGACACAGAAAGAAAATTCTGAATGAAAGGCTGTTCCCAGAGTATCGAGGCACCTCAGTGGGAAGTCTGTGGGAAGGAAAAAGTGTGGCAGAAACAAGAAACGAGAAGAGGTGACCAGACCCTGAGGAAGATAGTGGAGAAGAGCCGATTCCAGACCTTGGGGGACCTGCAGAAGTAGAAACATCCAGAGCCACCGTGCACAGGCATGTGCAGGACATGGGCTACAGGTGCTGCATTCCCCAGGTCAAGCCACTTTTGAACCAGAAACAGCGGCAGAACCGACTGACCTGGGCTACAGAGAAGCAGCACTGGACTGTTGCTCAGTGGTCCAAAGTACTTTTTTCGGATGAAAGCATGTCAGCTGCTGGTGTTGGTCCACTGTGTTTTATCAAGGGCAGG
>NW_006800595.1:19641-22284 GCF_000485575.1 Poecilia formosa | reverse complement strand
TCCTGACCAAGTATTGAGTGTATAACTGAACATAATTGTTTGAAGGTTGACGTTTTTGGTATTAAAACACTTTTATTGGTCGGATGAAATGTGTTAATTGTTTTAGATAGGAACTTTGGGTTTTCATGAGCCAAAATCATCAGTATTAAAACAATAAAATACCTGAAATATTTCAGTTGGTGTCCAATGAATCTAAAATATGACAGTTCAATTTTTATCATTACATTATGAAAAATAATGAACTTTATCACAATATGCTAATTTTTTGAGAAGGACCTGTACAAAGCAAATTCGTCATCCTCCTTTTGCTTTACCTCCATGTAGGGTTGCCACCAGTCCCGTAAAGTACGGAATCGTCCCGTATTTGGCTGTTAAATGTTGCGTACCGTATTGAACCGATACAGGACGCGGTTTGTTCCGTATTTCTATAAATGTCTGATAGACACACCTATCACACACATTGTTACTAAGTGTAACAATAATGACTAAAGTAAAACAGTCAATATTAAGGTCAGCTAAATTCTCATTGCGGGAGCTAAAGGACCCCAGAACGCTACGGACCGACGCTGTTGTCACAGTTGCCTAGAGACGGATACTATGCAGCCGCGGTGAGCTGCTGTCAACCCGCATCTTTTTAAAACATCTTCGACCCGATTCTCCACCATCCTTAGAAGTAAAGCCTCTCGTAAAGATACAGACGTGAGGGAAGACGCAAATCCCAGGCTGAACATGTTAGTGAGGATGAATACAGGCAATTAAAATAAAAAGGTGTCCATCGTAGCGCAGTGCGATACCAGACAATAGATCAGGAGAGGAACACAGCAGACCTGATATGGTAACATTTTGCTATGATTAAGTTTCTTATTGTGCTTTTAGTAGATTATTGGTTTGATTATTTGCTTATCTAATGTATAATAATATCAGCCAAAATAATACACAGCAAATCCAGGAGGCCCAGATTAACTCTGTCAGATTTGATTTCAACACTTTTAAAGTGTCTATATGGATCCACACCAGAAAGTGTTAATTTAACTCTTTTTGGAGAGTTGGTACTTTAACTCTTATAAAGTGTCAAATATCAAATCTGCTGGAGTTAATAATTTAACACTTACTAACACTAATTCAGTGTTAGATCTTAATATTAACTCTCACAGAGTACTTCTTTAACTTTTTAAGCGTTATTTGTAATTAATATTAAATAGGTATGTTATTGTTTTGAACTTTTAAAAATTATTTGGAAAATAAACATTTAATAAGAGCAATTATTTTCTCAAATGCATTTATTTCCAAACGTACACTATAATTACAAAACATTACAACGTGGAATAATGTGCATGTTTCATATGTCGCTTTCCTTCACATATCGCTTATTAAAAGGTCTAACATATCAGCTGTGCAATACAAAATGCAGTATGCTTAATACATTTTTCTTCAATACAATATGCATAAAATTGTTCAAAGTACAAGGCGGACAAAGTAAAGCAAGCAGTTCATGTAATATGATAGAGTAAATTTTCTTTTAACAGGTAGATTACTAGATACTACAGTACATAACAGACCAACCTGATATTCAGATCCATCATTTCTTATCCAGTTTATGTTTCTGTTGATAAGAGACAGTTCCTCTCTGCACTCCACCAGAGAGATGTCCACAGATTGTCTTCAGGTTGTTGGGCTGTTTGTGAAGTTTGGCTGGAGACACCAACATGCCGGAGACACCATGCTCCTCTACTGCATCGGACCGTCTTCAGTACTACAGCCAGTGTCGGTCTCTGGTTCATAAACAAAAACCATAACAATGATAAATGGAGCAAAGGAATACATTTTTACTACAACTCTAACAACAAGCCTCCATTACAGAAATGTGGAGTTTCAGAGATATTAACACTTACATAATCATTTTTGGAGCTTGAATCTTCGAAGAATCCATGGAGGGATCAGGAGGGGGAGGTTAGGCTGACGACTGGCGATTCATCCTCAACCAAACTGGTTCTAATATATACAAAAAGGCAATAAAAAGATTAAAACATGCTGCAAAACGTAGATAAGAAGACACAACAGCGGGAATAATGCTTTCAACCGTTTTTCAAAGGAAAAAAATCGATCAGAAGTGTTGATAAATTTGACCAATATGCATGTAAATGTTCAACATCATGAATAAACATACTCCAGATTATTACGATCTGTTCAATTTAGCCAAGAATTTGACTGAATGTTCACCGGCTCGATTTTTTACAACACTTATACTTTGCTAACATTCGGCATGATAATCTAAAAATGCTAACACCGAGCCATGTGGCGAACGTGACGTCTATCATACAGGTTGAGCTCAACTCAAAATAATAGTTATAAACCATCTCAGAAAAAAAAAACTTACCAAGCGTGGAAAAACACCCCAGACAGGTAGAAAGTAAAAAGTCTTGAAATGACTTGGCTCCTGTCGCTTCGCTTCGGTGGGAGTCTGTGATTCTAGGGCGGAGTCAGTGAATTAACTCCTTCAGTGTTAGAGCCGCTGGTATGGAGTTAAAATAGTCTCAAAATATGGGTACGTGTGTAAAAAGATTTGTGCGTGTGTAACAGGATTTGTGTGTGCGTAAAAATTTTGTGCATATGTAAAAAGATTTGTGCGTGTAAAAATATCTG
>NW_006800595.1:16537-17617 GCF_000485575.1 Poecilia formosa | reverse complement strand
CCAGACATCGATGTCTGGTGTCCTGAAACATTTAGATACGTCCTGGTCGAAGACACCTGAATCAAATGGCTGCTTAGGACAGTCAAGTCCTCCAGAGTCGTGCTAATGACCTCTGACCTCATGATTTGACTCAGGTGTGTTAAAGAAGAGACATCTAAAGGTTGGAGGACACCGACCCTTACGAACTGGAGTTAAAGCCCATCTGTACAATTTTCATTCAATCGTAATCACAATTACCTGCATACAGTGGAAATTTTACCTGAGTTGAGGTAGATGAGGAGTTTACATAGTGTCTTTACTTTAAAACCATTTTGGTTTCCATTTGTTGAAAATAAATTACAAACATTTACCCATAGTTTGACCACTGCTTTATGACAGAAAAAAAGTTTGATGTCACAAATATATGATTTTAATAGAGGCATCATTCAATTTGTACAGTAGAAAGAAGATGACAAGTGTTTCCTGAATTAACTTTAATGTTCATTTCACTGCACACAAAGGATAGATTAAATATTTAAGAATGCAACAAATCTGTTGAATCTTTAACAAAATAGGTTCAGATTAACATGGGTGGTTGCACAGCTACCTAAAGTTAACAATGAAATGTCTTAAAACTTACATGGATGTTCAAATATTTACTATAATCAATTAACAAAAGAAAACACCATAAAGCTGTTTATTCAGATAAGACCAAGGTCAGTCTGTACAGATTAAGGATATACCATAACATCTACCAACAGAGCAAGTTCACTACTGTAGTTGTTTGAAAGGCGCCTTGGTCCAGTTGACGGCTCAGTTTGAAGCTTCAGGTTTTGGTGTTGAACCTCCCAGAATCTCAGCTGCTGCAGATTGTCTGAAGATGCAGAGAAAAGTACAAATAGACAGTTAGTCTACAGTTATGTTGATTTTCCTGAACAGCTGATGCACCGACAGACCTGACTGTGACAGAACATTACTGAACCTGAAAATTACTTGAATAATCACAATGCATGTAGAAATTTTTCTTTTTATGTTGATCAAATGTTTTACATTAAATGTTTTACTGTGAAGGCTATATTTGCAATGGTGCTTTAAATAAAT
>NW_006800595.1:12172-16424 GCF_000485575.1 Poecilia formosa | reverse complement strand
CACAAACACAGTTTAATCTGAAGATTCTGGAGGATGTGTGAATAGGTCTGTCGTCATGACAAATTTTACTGTATGATAAGTTGTTCCAGAAGTTATCTCGACAAACGATAATATAGTTCTTTTGAGGCCATTTTTTAAGTAATATAATGGTAATGACGAAATAATAATGCAAGAACACATTCTCAAATTCTAATGAACATTTAACACTGGAACTGGAAGACATTTTTAATATCAAGAATAAATAAAACTAATGAATTTTGAAGTCTTTTTAAACAAACTTGCTTTTCAAAATAAGGTCTAATCAAGACCAAAGTACCAAACTGAAGACTTTTATCATTCAGTTTTTTGGTAGAAAGTGAGAAAAAAAACAGAAACGATAAATTATGCCAATGGAAATGATTGAGTTTGTTTTAATTTATCATCTGATTAATTGATTTATTGAGTATTCTAACAGGCCTATGTGTGAACATTAGACTAAATCCTTAAATATGTTGAAAAGTCAACATAATTGAAGTACCTTTCAGTTTGTTATTGTGAATAAAGTCTAGCTGCAGATAATGTTCCTGCAGGTCCAGATCTACCTTCATTACTGCTGAAGCAACAAAATACAGTTTCAGTGATACTGACCAACATCTATAACTGCCATAAACTCCTGAAGATGTTTGTCGACTTCGGCATCATAAAACTTAATCAACCTGGGATAAAGTTAAGACTGAAGACAGACTATCAAACTGTGTTGAGTGTGACAGTAAAAATCCACGGATTTAGCTGCGAAGAGCTAACGTAGAATAGCTCACATAAACTTTAGCTCCTGCTAACAGAAACATATGAGGAGGGCAGAGTATCAAAATACCAGACATATCAAACGTAATCTGAAATCATTTATAATTACTCCATGTCTCATTATAATCGGAGGGCAAAGCCTGCAGGTTTAGCTCCTACTTACTTCAGAGGACAGACCACCGGGACGCTCCGTCTTGCTTCTGGGTTTGCCTGGCTATTTTTCCGGCCAGCGAACCATTCCGCCACCCAGTGGTCGTTTTTCAGACCACTTTGTCTCCTGTACCGCTCAAAAATGCACAATATGTCTGTAAATAATTTTAGGATATTATAAGGAAGTGCTGAGATATAACGTTTTCCACCGAACTAACGTATTTGCCACTTCGGCACAGTGAGAAACGTCACTGGATAAAAACACTAGACTCAGAGCAAAACCCAGATGTCCCAACCTTTACTAACATGTAAACGCATCATCTACACACAAATCTGGGAGCTTCCCCGAAGTGTGAAATGAGTCTCAAAAATAGTTGTGCACTCGTAACTGGATCTGTGTGTAAATGCAGTTTTGTGTGTGTGTACCAGGTGATTTGTGTGTACTTTTTCAACATGTATAGGCGTAGGAGAAGGTTTATTTTATTTTTAAGTTTTACAAATTGAGTATTACACACGCACAGATATTTTTACACACACACAAATCCTGTTACGCACGCACAAATCATTTTACACACGCACAAATCTTTTTACACACGCACAAATCTTTTTACACACGCACAGATATTTTAAGACGATTTTCACTCCATACACTGGTGAAGTTCAGAGTTAAGAAGTAAAGAGTTATTGATTTCATTTTAACACCTCTAGATTTGATACGGAAACACTTTGTTTTAACACTGGATTTTAACTACTAATAATATACACCCCAGAGTTACATAAACAGAATGTGACTCTATAAGAGTAAAATTAACTCTGCTTTTGCACAAAGTCTACTAACACCAAAACATTTAACACTTTTGAATTTGCTGTGTACAAATGATGATTTAAAGAACAAATCATACATTAGATTAACAGTAAATAGAAAAATACTTCCTACTTTAAAAGGTTTGTTAGGGCTTTCTGTATGTTTTATTTTGAAATGTTTATATATTTTATGAATCCACTGGTCATTTAATGTATTTTTAATGTCAGACACAGACCTGCTGCCCAGGGGCAGTTCTAGATGGGGGCCAATAGGGTACCAAAGAAATTATACTAAATAAATGTCTTATGTTAATACTCAGTGGTGGATTTTTTTTAACCTTCACAATTTTACTTTAACAATGAATTAAAAATTGTAGTGCTGCACTTTTAGCTGCTGTATGGAGATAGGATCACACTTTCCATCTGCCAGGGATCTGTAACCTGAATCTCTGGGGACCCAAGTGGCTCTTTGGCTCACTTAATATATCAAATGATGAAATATTGCTCTGGTTTTTTTCTTTCATTGTCTTTCAAGTGTTGCCATGGAAAAACACTGACTAACCTGGTCCCTATGGTACATCTGGTCTAGAACCAGCCTCCAAACCTAACTCCTTATTCACATAACTTTTATACTTTTGGTTGTCTGAGGACACATTTTGAAAATTAAATCAAGTGTTATGATCAGTTACTCGGTGGTTTACCAAATAGGTTTTACACTTGCTTAATTAAATGTATTTAAAGTATACTACTCTGATTGGAGTACAGTTTTGGGGTACTCTAACTGACCTCAATGTATGAACGATTGCTCTATGGATCACTTTTTAAAAGACAAAAAACACTGCCATTAAATATTGTCTGTCACTGCAGCGGACATCCCACCACATGAGAGTAGGACAACGCGCCGTGGTGGGCGTCCCTTATTTTGATTTCTGAAAGGTGGTAAACCTACCTGCATGGCTTCTGGATTGTGTCATGTAAATAAAAATATGTCACATATTACATATTTTCTTTATTATGCCTGAAACCTAGTTGACAATTTTTTCCCAATCTTTAAAATTTAAATAAAATTTTATTTTACATCAACCCATTTGTAATCTGATTACATCTGTTAACTTATCAAGACACAACTTTATCAATAAACATTTACTGTCAAACTGTGCTAAACAAATGCATTTTTTTTGTTTGAAAATATGAGTTTAATTCTGCAGATTCCTTTGTGTTAAGCTTTCTTTGCATTTCAGTTTCCTTTCTTCTCCCACATTGTACGTTAACAGTGAAGCTGACAGGCGTGGAACGATTTTCCACCACTGTGTCCTCACAGATGACAGCTGTTATCATGCAGGAAACAATAATCCAAGTCAGTGCTCCAGAACAGTGCTTAATATAGCTGCTTTTTCACTGTCACTTTTTCACTGTAAGAGGAAAGTCAGGAACAGGAACAGTATAGGGGACGACAATGTCATAGAAAGCCAGGAAACTACAGAATACAAAAAGTGAGTTTAATTAAAACGCTACTTTGAGTTGTTAATTTTAACAACAGGAAGAATATTAATTAGGAAAACAGTATATTTTTCCATCAGGGTAATGGACAATTTAGCCAATAAACCTCAAGCATGTTCTCATTGTGAATGTCTGGATTTTCTTCAGCTGCTCTGGCTCCACCTAGCATGAGTGAACATGTATGGCTGTATTTGACTGGTTGCCTTCTCACCAGTGTTGTAGTACTTGAGATCTTGGTCTCGAGACCATTTTTTGATGGTCTCGGTCTCGGACTCGACCGCATTTGGTCTTGGTCTTTTCTCGGTCTTGGGTGCTGAGGACTCGGGATTTTATTTCAAGACCAGTCAAGACCGCAACTGAGGAAATATCACTAAACTTACAGCAACCTGTCCAGTTTATTTGTTAACATCTTTGATTTCACTGGATGCAAAACGCACCGATTAAAATCCAACCAATAACGTGACTTTCTATTTCTACCCCCTCCCCCTCCACACTTTTCACTCGCACGCGGCGCTCTGAGACATACGCAGTGGTTTTCTCTCAGTGGCATAAGATGTCTAATAGTCAGTAATAGAATAGCGCTGCATAAATCATAAGAAATCAGATGGCCACAGCTAACTCAGCAGCGCATCGCTTTCACAGACGGTGGGGACAACGTCTAATTTTTTCATCACTTAGAAAAGCAGCTCAAAGAAGGTAAGCTCCGATGACGTAGCTGACATGGTATTAGCACAGCTAGCTGTACAGAGACACGTAAGCGTCTGTAATGCAAAAAAGTTGTCACTGCGCTGGATTATTATGCGAGGTGTTGAGTGACTTGTCGCAAGTATGGGACAAAGTCGCAACAATGGGTGCGTTCACACTGCAGCCTGAAGTGACCCAATTCTGATTTTTTGGCAATTCCGATTTTTTGGCCGGGGCCGTTCACACTGCCAGTAAATGCGACCTGTTCTGCAGTGTGAACGCACCCATTTTTGCGACTTTGTCCCATACTTGCGACAAGGCACTAAAAAAC
>NW_006800595.1:10814-11875 GCF_000485575.1 Poecilia formosa | reverse complement strand
GTTTTTTAGTGCCTTGTCGCAAGTATGGGACAAAGTCGCAACAATGGGTGCGTTCACACTGCAGAACAGGTCGCATTTACTGGCAGTGTGAACGGCCCCGGCAAAAAAATCGGAATTGCCAAAAAATCAGAATTGGGTCACTTCAGGCTGCAGTGTGAACGCACCCAATGTGTCCTAAAGTCTGCAATATAGTGATGTGATATTCATGAGCAAGCCGATTCTTCACTGAGAGCCTTTCTTTGCTCTTTTAATACCCTGCGTACTCTGCAGTAGCTATCTTTAATATACCCATTTTTATTTAATATTGTACATCGATATTATTTAATTAGCAAATAAAACACAAGAACCGACGGGCACACAGAGCATGCTCATTGCTCTTTGATTGTGTTTGTTCAAAGTGGCAGCTGTAATGTGTGCCATGGTGTCAGACTGCCTGGCTTCATGTAGCTGTGGAGAGGGTGAAAACAGTCACGGTGAGCGCCTTGTGCTTGAATACTTCTTGCTTATTGCTCCTTGGTCAGTACTCATAGTAGAGCATTGTTTTTCATCAGGGCATTGCCTCAATTGCTATGTTTAATGGTGCAGAGTGGTGGTTTCTGAAATGAGTGATATGGGCAAACACCCAGGGTGTTATCTTTTTAGGGATGGCACGAGACCACTGCGGCTTGTAGCACAGAGATGGAAGGAAATATTTTTTTCATTTATTTCAGCTCTAAGTATTTAATATCTAGGTGTTTTTATAGGAATATCTTTCATATCAATTTGAGAAGCAATTTTGATCATATTTCACATTTTATCGTATCATGTTGCGCGTAGCGCTGGTCTTGGTCTTGACTCGGTCTCAACTTCCCTTGGTCTTGGTCTTGACTTGGTCTCAGGTTAGGTTGTCTTGGCTACAACATTGCCTCTCACCTTGTGACCACTAGAGAGAGTCTACAACCCATCCCAGACCATTTAAAAATCTCAATTGTTTAATCTTTATCTTGAATTTGAATTATGGAGATGAATTTTGATGAACAAATTTGTCTGCTTTCATTGATTTTCACCAGGGGTGCTCAATA
>NW_006800595.1:0-9621 GCF_000485575.1 Poecilia formosa | reverse complement strand
CTCCTTAGTCGCATCTTTTCGGGGTTGGTACTGCCTCTAGTGGCGTGGGGTGGTAACACAACTAATATAATTACATTACTAAATCAGAATATCGCAAAGTCTTTATTATTTATTATTAATTTTTCATTCTCTTAAGAATGTAGAGCTAATTAAATGATCTAAACAAAACCTTAAAGTGGTTCCAGTTCCTCTCGATGGCCAACCTGTTGAAACTGTGGCAAATTTTAAATACCTTGGGTCGTTCCTGGACAGTCAGTTCAACTTTGCTGAAAACACTGACTATATTTTGAAGAACTGTTCTCAGAGACTCTACCTTTTAAGAAGACTTAGTGATCTTGAATTTGGGGGGGGGAATCATATTTTATTTATCACTACAGAAAGGTTCAGTGAATGCGCATGTGAAACTGGTGGGTTCGGTACCTCAAAAATGGTTAAGAACCAGAACCACTGTCCTAAATGTTTGTAGCTTCATTAAAGAATAATGACAAAAACCTCAACAAAACGTGTTAAAATGAATAATCTCAGTAATTATTGTTTCAACTTGCGCAATTCAGTGCGTTTCGGTTCCATTAACAAAAAAAAGACGACTCAAAGACCGACTGACTAGCAGAACAGGAGTTTAAATTAGCTAATCAACCACCGCTGTGTTCATGAGAGACTTATTAATAATCGAGAAACGAATATAAAGCCTGGAAACTTGGTATCGTAACGGACTGAATGTTATGTTTTTAACGTAATTGTTGCTCGGCTTGCGGGGCGCAGGCTGTTGCCACGGCAATGGGAGTGCTTACACGACAAAGAGAGTAAAAAGATACGAGTGGTTCTGAGTTGATCACCTGTTCAGGTTGTTTTACCTTTGTTTACCTTTGCTGTGGCTCATCACAGCCGCTGTAATTTCTGAATGGTCAATAAATGACAAACTTGGACTAATTACCTCATTAGTCTGTGAGTATTTACAACAAACATCAAATAGGACAAATATTTTATTAAGTTTTAACAAACAAATGGCTTCTACCGCGATCATTATGTGAAATTAAATTATATCCCAACTTCAGAAAATTTGCCTTTATCTTTACAGAGCTCTGTGGTTCCTCCTATCAGTATGTAGTTTTCATATTGAGGTCATCAAACCAAATTTCAGATCTAACATAACTGACTGACACCTGCTGACCAGAACCAGCTTCTGACTGAGAAATCAGTTACCTCCTCCCAGTGTCAGAATCTCAGTGAGGAAGAAACTGCACTAGGTTTTCTATCACTTTATTATTTCTGCTGTATATTCGCATATAAAATATGTCAATAGAGTTTAATTTACAATTTTTATATCTTCACGTCATGAGGTAGATCTCAGCCGGCTGGTGAGAGCAAAAGTAGATCTTGCTCTCAAAAAGTTTGGGCACCTCTGATTTTCACAATGCA
The DNA here is from genome assembly GCF_000485575.1 of Poecilia formosa. NCBI lineage: Eukaryota > Metazoa > Chordata > Actinopteri > Cyprinodontiformes > Poeciliidae > Poecilia > Poecilia formosa. The sequence goes on along the minus strand of NW_006800595.1, from coordinate 8,202 downwards.
CTTGAACATTTTGTATACTGCTTGCACTTGTGGGAGGTTTGATCACCTATTGCAACTGATGGGAGAAAAAATAAGAAAAGAAAGAAACAAATTCACTACTAACTGAACTAAGCAGAGAAATTGGGGGTAGTTGTGGTGAGTGCCAGTGTTGCAACAGGGTACCTGTATAGGTTAAGCTACCAAGAAAGTAGCTGAGTTGGGAACAGTGGAGTCACCATTGTTAACTGCAAACATGCAGTCAAACCTCTCACTGTAGAGCAGAAGAGGACAGTGGCTGATTTTTAAAACTTTGCTGAGGTAAGACCAGGGGATAAGACCGGCTTCACATATAAGTATCGGCCAATCACTGATACTGCGCATAAAGGATACAATGTAAACACGGTCAGAGATGCAATAAGTTTAGCAGGTGCGTGAATGATCTAATAGTCTGACTGTTGATTGCAGCCAGTGCACATTATTAGCAGAAATGGAGGGTCCCAAAACCAATTTGGGATGGCTCTGTTCAAATCTGTGACTTAATTCTACAGAAAGTCAACTCAAACTTTTAAGTTGGTCCAAACTAAAAAACTGATATCCAAAATTTACATTATCACTGACATTGTATTTAAAATACATCTTGAATTTAAGTTACTTTAAATGTATGTTTTAACAAGTTATTTTAGTTTTTCAAAGATCCTGTACCCATTTCTTCTGATCTGCACAGACTCTCTGGATGAGATTCGGATTAAACATTAAGTGAATTACAATGGCAATAACAATTTTTTCACAATGAAAATTGTTCATTTTGATAAGGATGGTTGAAAGCCCAGAAGTTAATTTTCTTTTACTTAATAGCTCCTCAAATATATGAAAGGAGCTAATTATGTTACTCACAGCAAGCTAACATTTTATAAATGGTATAAAAAATAAACACTTTTCCTATCTTAAATTTAAAACAGTTATTAAATGACTGTATTTTAGGTTGAAGTATGCTTATTTGCTAGTCGTAATTACCAATGCTGTTTGGCATTCAAACCTCAAAATGTTTTTATAACCAGTCTGTGAGTAAAGACTGGAGGTTTATTTTGTTTGTGTACTTTGATTTTTACCTTAAAAAATGCCTGAACTTTAGATGTTAAGCACAGGAACAGGTGAAAATTCAAAACATGTGTCACTTTCTTATTCATGGAACCGCTTCCGATGGGAAGACGCTAGACTGCATTAATGTGTGGTAGAGGCTAATGCTAACGAATTGCATTGGTGACTACTCTTTGAAGAAGGAGCTACTGCCATGCTGACGGGTCTGTTTCTGATGGGTCAGTTTTACTCGACTTCAACAAGGTGATGGTAATCTGCATAGCGAGTAGCGCAAATACGGTTGGCACCTTTCAGAAATTAAAATAAACACCCATCACGGCCCGTGTCGTCCTCCTCTCATGGGGTGGAATGGTCACCGCAGTGATGATTATTTTACGGCAGTGTTTTTTGCGCAAAAAAAAGAAAAAAAGAAAAAGTGATTCATGGAAGAATCGCTCATACATAGAGGGTTAGAGTACCTTAAAATTGTACTCCAAATTGTATTCCAATGTTCAACGCATTAAGTAAAAGTAGAACGGAACCATCTAATTAAAAGAGCTTTAATTAAGTGTAAGGCTAAAAATTTAAATTTTGAGTTGACTTTGCATAAAAGTAAGCCAAAGTGATTTGGATTCTTTAATTGAATCAAACTAAATGATTTGAGTAAGACTGACACTTAAATAAGTGCCATGATGGCATCAAGTTTTCTAACATGCAGAACAGCACTCCAGAGACAGATGTAGATTTTAAAGGTTTATTACAAAGGTGACAGAAATGACAGTAAACAGGGATCTGGTCCAGGTAAGCGTCAAACAGGAGCACTGGGTTTCTATGGAGGACAGAGATGGTGAGTTCAGGGAGACTGCGATTTTGCAGAGTTCATTGATCAGGCAAGTCTTGCTTCTTTGTTTAAATGTCCAGACCGGGAGGGGACTTCTGCAGTTCCAGGGATTAGTCTATGGAGGGAATGGCTGGTGAACTGAGGCTGCGTGTGAGGGTGAACAGGTAAGATCTGGAGCCGAGGCGTCTTGCTTTGGAGGGGAGCTGCCAACTGGAGGATCCGGTGAAGGTAAGCAACTGAGGGGTTCAGAGGGCTCAGGCATCCAGTGGGCAACACCCATGACGTCACGAGGAATAGGTTCAGAAGCCAACTGTCTAGGCCACAGGTGTCAAACTCCAGTCCTCAAGGGCCACTGTCCTGCAGTTTAGATGTACAAAAATAGCTTAATTACCTCCTCCTTGTGTAGATAAGTTCTCCAGAGGCTTGCTAATGACCTAATTATTCTATTCAGGTGTGGTGCAGCAGAGGCACATCTAAAAGTTGCAGGACACCGGCCCTTGAGGACTGGAGTTTGACACCCCTGGTCTAGGCTTCTACCAGGTAATGTCAGGGCATCACAGGGAAATGCCTGGGAAGAAGACACAGGGAGATGATCAATGCAGGAACAGAGTTGGTTAAAGAGATAGCTCCTGTACCATTACTGGCTAACACTCTGGTGAAGATGTGTCGGCAGCTCCCTCCTAATAAACTCCTCCAGATGATGAAATTGATGACAGGTGTGTTGATAAGCAGTCCCAGAACACGCCCTCCTAAGGAAACAGCCTCAGGGCACCCTCTAGTGGATAAAACAGGAGAAACAGCCATACACCCCAGAACCCAGTATTAAGTTGAATAAACGTAATTGAATTACTTATCAATTGGGAAAATCAAATTAAGTTGGTTCAACTATTTTCCTTTTTCAGCATCTTTGAAAAACTAACATGTTGAAACATACATTTAAAATAACTTAAAAATTCAAGGTGTATTTTAAGCACAATGTGAGTGATAATGTAATTTTGGATATTTTAGTTTGGAACAACTTAAAAGTCTGAGTTGACTTTCTGTGGAATTTAGTTAAAGTGTTGTTGTAGTCAAGCCCACCTATCCTGAGACCAAGACAAGAACAAGACTTTTAGTGTCCGAGACCAAGACCAGCGCTACACGACACAATAAAATGTGAAATATCAAAATTGCTTCTCAAATTGATCCGAAAGATTCACATTCCCATAACACCTAGATATTAAATGCTTTGAGTTGAAATAAATTTAACTAATATCAATTCAAACTACTTGTTATGCTTTGCTTCCATCTCCGCCACAATCCACAGAGGTCTCATGCCATCCCTAAAAAGATAACGCCCTGGGCATTTTCCCATCTCTCTCATGTCAGAAACCATCACTGTTTTTACCATTAAACCTAGCAATTAAGGCAATGCACTAACGGTAAATAATGCTCAACTACAAGCACAGACCAAGGAGCAACAAGCAAGAAGTAACCAAGCACAAGGTGCTCATCATGACTATTCTCACTGTGCATAAAGCAAAGCAGCACACAGTGCTGTAATGTCTGACACCATGACAGATGACAAAATCAAAGAGCAATGAGCATGCTCTGTGTGCCTGCCTGTTCTTGTGTTTTATTTATTCACCAATTAAATACCAATGTATATAGTTAAATAAAATAATGGCTACTGCAGTGTACACAGAGCACTAGAAGAACAAAGAACAGACCTCAGTGAAGCTCCCGTCCTATCTACTTAGTAAAGAGCCGTTCACAAGAATCAGATTGTTCGTGAAGGTCACATCACTATATTGTGGACTTTGGTCACAGCGTTGTCCCATATATGCGACACGTCAGTCAACACCTCCGCACAATAATTCAGTAGTGAGTGACAACTTTGTTCATCACAAATGCAACATGCGTCTCTATACAGCTAGCTTTGCTAACATCACATCAACAAAGCTTACCTTTCTTTGAGCTTCTTTTCTGAGTGACAAAAAAAGTTAGACATCCCCACCATCTGTGAAAGCGAAGCACTGCTGAATTTACATGCCACCATTGGATTTCTTATGATTTATGCAGCACAATTCTTTGCCAGTGTTTCTCAACCCTGATCCTCACCGCCCCCCTGTTCCTGCATGTTTTAGGTATTTCCCTTCTGCCACACACCTGAATTGTATCTCTGGGTGATTAACAGGCTTCTGTTGATGGTCATGCAATCATTGGAATCAGCTGTTCTGGAATAGAGGCACATCTAAAACATGCAGAACAGGGGGGCGGTGAGGACCAGGGTCAAGAAACACTGCGATAGACATTTTCTGCCGCTTAAAGAAAACCACTGCGCATGTTTTGGAGCGCCGCGTGCGAGTGGAAGGTATGGAGGGGAGAAGGTGTCAAGTATTTAGTAAGTCCTGTTATTGACTGGATTTTATTCGGTATGTTTTGCATCCAGTGAAAATAAAGATGTTAACAAATAAACTGGACAGTATACTGTAAGTTTATTTCCACAGTTGTGGTCTCGACCGGTCTTGAAATAAAATCCTGAGTCCTCAACGCCCGAGACCAAATGCGGTCGAGTCTGAAGCGAGACCGAGACTATCAAAAATTGGTCTCACCGATCTCGAGTACTACAACACTAAGTCAAAGAGACTTTAATTATTAATTAGACAAAAATAAATAATTTGAGTAAGAGTGACTTAAATTTGTCATGTTAAACACACTTAATGAATTAATTTAAATAAAACTTAGTAAGTTGAGCTGGATAAACTTAATTCATTAAGTTGGATGATAAAACATTGAGTTGGATGATCATAATATACTGAATTAGATTAATTTAATTGAATTACTTGTTACCAATTAAAGCAACTGTGAGACAATGAGGAACGTGACTGCAGAACAGACAACAGAGGAAGATTTATATTCATGTTGCAAATAGTTTTACATTCTGTTGTATAAAAAGATAACAGAAATAAAGAGGCCAAAAGAGTTTGAGTGGTGTGAATAATTAAATCAGCTTTGGTCTGAATTTAAAAAGGAGTGTTGTGCTGGAAACTGAGTTTCACAATTGACAGTGATATTATGAGGCTTAGTTTTCTTTGTGATGCAATACAGAATTTATTCTTGACAGTGGCACCGACGGATTAATCATCAAAGGTTTGGGTTGTTATTTATTATTTGCTGCTGATGGTTTGCTCCAGAACAGGCCCAGGGCTATGCAGAAGTGTCCCCCAGCTGTGATGCCCCGAGGCTGGGCATCTGACAAGAGAAACCATATTATGAATTTTAACATTTTATGACGAAATGAGAAAAATGAGGGGGAGAAAGAAGAGGAAAAAGTCAGGGAATACACAAGAAAAGCACAAAATGCAGAGTTTATGTCTTCCATGTTGCAGTTGTTTCTTCAATTTATTCATTTTACAAAACTACCTTTAGGAGAATGTTTTATTTCAGAAGCTGTTGATATTTGTAACATAAGCATGTGTCCAAAGATTGTTTTCTGGTGTTCAGTTGAATTTTGGAGTCAGCACAAAATTTATTTTGTAAAACACAAAGATTACTTTCACAAGTATCAAAAAGCTGGGAGCAAAGACAATTGATCTATAATGCTATTAATGCATCAGGTAAGACTATTACCTTCCTCCCACATCTTGCTTATGCTGATATTTGCATGCAGAGGAGTTTGCTGAACAGGTCTAATCAAATGAGGATTTTTACTATGTTTTTATATTCCTGATTGCTATCCAAAGCATGAGCTAAATTTTCAATCTCCTGTCCTCAAGGGCCAATGTCCTGTCATCTTTAGATGTGTCTTTGCTCAATCACAATAGATTTAAATGGTCTAAAACCTTCCTTAGCATGTCATAAAGCTCTGAACAGACAGGCATTTTTCATTTGATTCAGATGTGATGAACCAAGAAAAGAACTAAAATATGTAGGATACCAGCTCTTAAGGACAGACTTTGGTCACATAGGCTTGTACCATATTTCAGTTTATTTCCAGCCATTCATGTGTGGAGAAAACTTGTGCTTCATAAATCAGAATGCTCTTTTAAAGTTGTAAAATTCAATAACTTGTTTCTTCTCAAACATGTGAGTATGAGCATGTTAAACTGAGCAGAATACATGTGACAGACATATATATAGGTTCAGCAGCCAGTGCAGTCTCTCTTTCAGGAAAAAAAAATAAGAAAGGTGTAAAAATACAAATTTTAGAGATATGAAAATTTGTTAGATCAACAAAACAGGGTGAAAAGAATGGTCTGGCACCAGTAAGAGGTATGACTTAAAGTATGGGGATTACTTAGCAAAATTTAAAGCTGTGAAAAATGAAACAAGAAAACAAAGGTTAAGAATAGATTATGAAGTTTATGATTTATAAAAAATATTAATTAAAACCCTATTTTAGTTTGGCTCAGAGTGTTCCTATCTGATGTTGATGTCCTCATGTACAGATAAAAAATATTGCTTTTAGAGCTGGATTGTCAGTGCCTGAGCACAACAGAGACTGAGCACGGCTGAATCTGACTGCCGATGTGACAATTTATTTCCTCACATTAACTGTCTGATGACTCTGATCTGCTGAGCATGTGTTCAACAGAAGTGTGAGTAAGCAGAAAGTGTAAAGAGCAGAGTGCAGACTCAGTTCTGTGTATCTGCTTGGACTTGATTCAGTGCGAGACAAAATACTTTCCAAATGTTCTCCTTTGGTTGCTTCAGCTATATTTATTCTCCTGAAACACCTCCAGTATTTTAGCAAACAGGCAAGTTGATCTTGGAGGTATTCCTCACAAAAAGAGTTCTGGAAGTCCCTGTGTCTGGGTGACACAGGGACTTCCTTCTGTCCCTGTGTCTCCTTCTGGGAGACAGAATAATTCCTTCTGTCTCCCAGAAGGAATTATTTAATATGGACATTATTTGGTCTACATGCAGACCAGTGAAGAGGATGTAAATTTCATTTGTAAGGTGCTGAAACAATCAGAACCAGGGGACAAGATGCCTCAAACACACTCAGCAAGTTAAGCAGTTGCCCATTCTGAAGAAGCTAAATCTGATCCTTAGTCACAAACGCAGCTGGTTCAGAAACGTTGAAGAGAAAAATAATTTTGTTTGAAGGTAAGATCAGATAACAGGAACCCTCTGCATTTGATGATAAACATAATTTGAGTTGCAAAAAATGTTAAAATATGCAGATACAGTCAGTAAGAGAACGCAACATAATGTATTATTTTATCATAAAACTAATACTTTCAAAAGCTTTTTTAATGGTTAAAAAAGCTTTTCTTCAAGTGGTGCATGCTCACATTTTAGTCTGGCATAACCAGTACTTTCATAACCAGCCTGTAAGTAGACCCTCAAACTGCAAAAAGAACAAAAGAGAGCACAAGACAAAAAAATAATAAATATGTACATAAGCAAAATAGTGAAAACTGTATTTAAATTCAAACAGGCTGACCAAACATTAAAAAACATTAGCCATTAAAAGTCTAAATCTACACATTAATCTGACTTTTACTTTAACTTCTGATCTACTGACGACAAAAAGGCCTTTTTCCTTATTACAGTGGCTGGACTTTTAAGCAGCATAACTAATTTTGGACCCAAAAAGATGATCATTTCAAATTTCTTAACGGATCCTGAAGAGGTATGGATAAAAGTCTTGAATATATAAATGCATAAAATTGTTGAACAGAAAGGAATTTCAAATGTAGACCTCAGAAGTCAAGTTGCACTCTTTACTAAAATGAGACATAAATGGAACAGATAGCAAAACAACACAAATCTTCATGACTTTAACCAGTTGGACAATTTTTCCTAAATACTTGCATAAAACTTTAAATGACTGTATGTTGCACAAGAGCAAAGAGAGGCAACCTGGTTGGTACCAAAGAGTGAGGAGCCTTTCATTTTTGTGTTCCAGACAGGCTCTAGTGACTCACTCTTACTGAGTTTAAAAGCCTCTTTTGTTTTCAGAAAAATACATTGATTACTGCCACTACCCATATCTTGATGTCTTTTTGGTAGTTAAAAGACAAGAAAAGATCCTTCTGGATAAGGTTAATAGATCAGTGTGATTAGGTATTGAGATGGTTGACTCTGTCCTTCAGCATCTTTCCTACTGTAGGAAACATTGGTCACAGTGCAGCATAGGTACCAGGCTGGACGTCTGAGATACAGAAACCAGGCTCATTCTCACCGCTCAGAGTCACAGAGCTTAAACCGTTTCTAAAGGTATGAACTTAACCTCTTCAGTTCCCTTTCTGTTCAGTCTGAGGCTGAGTGAGTAGAGTGTTGAAGAGGAAACATGCTTTCTATGGTACATCACACAC
>NW_006800594.1:160702-174077 GCF_000485575.1 Poecilia formosa | reverse complement strand
AATTCTTCTCACCAACTTTATTTTAATATTATCAAGAAAATTCAACAACAGAGCATTAAGGTCACACAAAAACATTGAAATTATGAAAATAAAGTCATAATATTCTTCAATATTAAGAAAATAATATTGAATATTCTAATATTCTCGAAATATTAGAACTTAACTTTGAAATATTATGACTCTCATATCAAGACTTTATTTTTGAATAAATCTTTTAATGTGATGTAACTTCATTTTGTTATGAATATTATCTTGTAATGTGACTTTATTCCTGTAAAACTTTGACTTTATTCTCAAATTATTAGAACTTTGTCATAGTAAGATTTTATTCTCTCATAAACTTTCTTGTAATTTGACTATTTTTGTAAAACCACGACTTTTTTCTCAAAATATTACAACTTCATTGTGATATTATTACGATTTTATTCTTGCATGTTTTTCTCATAATATTATGACTTTATTCTCGAATTTCATTAATTTTTTCTCTTAGTTTTACTCCGTCATACAACTCAACTACAAATTAATGAAATGTGAAATACAAATAATAATTCAATAATTCAAACCAAATATGAAAAACATAACTTTGTGTCTAATGTAACAACAACAGTTTGAATTTCAGCTCCAGAGAGAAACATCATTTCATTTTTATTTTATCTTAGTAGAAATGAAAGCCAGGCTCTCACTGAGGAAGAGGAGGAGGAGGAAGAGCGTCCACATCCTCATCTTTAAATACAGATTTGGTTTGTTGGTCTTGGTGGGAAGAAACGAGGCAGATCTCCATATGCAGAATTTACATATTCATCTCTGACAGCCGGGTTTTATTTGGGAGCAAAGTGTGGAGAAAAAATATCCACTTATCTGTATCATGAGCCCGGCGACGGCTGAAGGGAGGATAACACTAATATGGCCTCAGATTGTATGCAGGACTAGTTGATGCTATTTACTGAGGAAGGTAGATGATGGACAGGAGGGCGAACGGAGGGACGGAGACGGACATTAAGTGGCCTTCCAAGCCTCTGGATGCTCCTTTAAGAGCCAATTACCGAGCTAATGGAGCTAATGCCAGGATGAGTCTGGAAGATGAGAGGAGAGGCAGGCCGACGGGAAAGCCTTGACACCGAGACAAACCGCCGGCGGAGCAGAGCACGATTAACGTTTGCTAATCTGATGGGCGAATCTTCAGGCGTCAAACGTCCGGAAAGAAACCGGGACGGAGGGGGCGCCGCCAAGCAAACACGTCTCGTTTTCATGATCCGTCATGTTCGGCTGCAGATTAAAAGTGTGATCTCCAGGCTTATAAACGATTTAGTCAATTACCAACGTTATCTAAAAACGCTTTAATTTGCCTTTCAGCGCTGCAACAGGGGCCCTCTGCGCTGTCAATGAGGTGATTAGAGCCCAGATTGCTGCTTGCAAAGGCCAAAAACAGCTGCTGTCACCGACACCCGGAGACGTCAGCACAGGAGAGGAAAAACTCCCAACTCGTCAAGACTTGGCATCTGAATAGTGAAGAAAGGGAAGAAGAGGAAGGAAAGGAGAAGATGCAGTTTAGATAAGACAGGAGGAGAAAGAAGAGGTAGAAATACCTGAGTTGGTCTGCTGCCAGCCAGCGCAGCGTGACAGGGAAGGCCCATCTGCGCTCCCCGACACTCAAGATGGCAGATGTAGAAGCAGATTGATTTTCATTCAGCTGTCATGATACACAAGTGGAAAAAAACACTCGCGAGCGAACACACTCACAATCACGGTGTTTGAAAGCTCTGTCAAGTGTCTGGGCCGCTGCTGGCTGTCGGTCTGCCAAGCCGCTTCTCTCCTTCCTGTCATTTCATCCTCCCTCTCTGCCGCTCTCAACGAGTGCTAGCAAAAATCTCAGCGCCACATCTGGCGCTCAAATTAAATCATTTACAGTCCATAGTGAGGAGCTGCGTTTGGTGACAATACAGCCGGTGGGGAATCAGCGTGTTTTCTCCGAGCCCCGACACCAAGCGGCTCCTCTGGCGTCTGATTAGGCGCCGGCGGTTCGTGTTGCATAAAGTCTGGATCCTCTGCTGGCGCGGCCCCTGACACCTGCACTCCTTCCTCGGGGAGCCGCGGCCTCCATCTGCAGGTTTCATTCTGCGGCAGAACATCGTGTTTCCTCTTTTGCTCATATGAATGTTTACAAGGTCACAAAACTGTCAGCTTGAAATCATCACTTCGCCTGCAGAACTCCCTGAAAATCCTCCAAATTTTGAAACTTCTGTTACACTGCAGAACCGTCTGCTTAAACACGCTGCAGGTTATTATTTACATCCGGAAATGTTGTGCTTGCGAACAACACTGGAGGGCAAAAAGACGATTCGTTTACGTGCCGTCCGCAGCCGCGCTGCCGGGTTGAACTACACCGTTAAAATGAAACCTGCAGATGTTGGGATTATTAATGTAGTGCAAAGCGCCGCAGCAGAGGGAAAAACAACGCAGAAAAACGACTCAAAATTCTTCCGTTTTATCGCTTTCTGCAGGCTACACACAGACTGTTGCCGTAGCAACTGACTGACAACAGCTCCACTAGCGCACCTGACGTCACGTTTCAACTGGCAGATTATTTCATTTACGGGAAAATGTCTTGCTATAAGTGAATTAATCTGCCAGAAACCTACTGACAAGCGCTTATATTTTGCTGAGAAGTTACTTGTAATCTAGTTTTGTCTTGTTTTATGTTTTCTGAACTAAAAAGTAGAGAAAACTACCTGGTAAGATTTGATGTTTTTGCAGTGAAACGGCTGATGTTTGTCGTCTTCCTTGAGAAAAAACCCACATTTTTCTCTCATGTTTCACTAAATCCCAGAGCATCGCCACTCTGATCCGTTTGACCGGCGCCGATTCTGCTAAATGAGTTTCAGTCAGATTGGAGTTGTGTGCTGAATACTAAGAAATGAGTCGGACCGGTGAGAACTCGTGACTCCGACCTCTGAAGCAGGATCTGACTGCGACCCAAACCCCGGCGCTCTGAAGAGCCGGCCGGCGTTTTAACGGGTTCACAGGAAGCAGCAGATTGGATCAGAAAGCACTCGGCTTCTCACGCTGCGTCTCTTGATCCCTATTTATTTATTCCTCAGCTGCAAACAAAGATATTTATACGCCTGCAGCTCTGTGATCTCAGTGATAAAGATGGAAGCCGGACTTCTCCAGCCTGTAGTGTTCAGGCTGTTACAGCCTGCAGCTCTGGGGTCAAAGGTCACGGTGGTCGGAGCAACTGAAGAAGGTCCGAGTTTCCTCTACAACATTCATAAAGATGAAACATGCAGTGTATGCTTTCTGTTACTGTCTGCAGGGCTCCAGTCAGGCTGCACTAAGGGACGAGTGGAAATGTTTTCTAGATCTGCACACGGAAAGAAAACAGGGTGGAAATTATTTCTATTTACAGACTTTATTAAGCAACTTTTTCTCTAAATGTTCATCTGTCTATATTTCCTTTTAGTGCAGCAGATAATTGGATATTTCAGCAAAATCATTCAGAAGAACCTCAGCAGTTTGTTTTTCTGGAAAAGTTCATTAGCCACTGAAAAGTTCAAAATGGTCATGAAGGAAAATGTATTTTTCACTACATTTGCAGATCACAGTTATAAATCTGACCACTGAAAACCTGCTGGCTCTTTAACCAAATGATTCCTGATCTCCTCCTGAGTTAAGCATTAATATTGTTTCTAAATGAATATTAACTTGTTGTCTTTGCATTATTTGAGGTCTGAACTGCATCCCTTTCTTTATTTTGACCATTTCTCATTTTCTGCAAATACATATACAATTTTTGCTTTCAGAGACATGTTGTCAGCAGTTCAGAGAATAAAAGAACAATGTTTATTTTACTCAAACATTTAAAAAGTAGAATCAGAGAAACAGATCGTTTTGAGTGGTGTCTTCATTTCTCCAGAGCTGTAAATACTTTTTGTCAAATTATTCATAATTGGACCCATAGAAATCATATTTATTGATATGTTTTTTATTGTTCAAGATGGCCACCGTGGCTGTCATGGAAAATTAATTTTTGCTCTAAAATCACCAATTAGATGAAGATGTTTGTTGCCTCCATATTTTGATCTGAATATTTTGGTCCCTTTCTTTTCCAAATTGTCCGTCGTGGTTAAAGTTGCAGCTGCAGTGAGCTACGCTAACCAAAGGTTAGCTTCTCTAACCACTAATTCACAAAACTACAATCTTAACTCTAAACCTCTAAAAATGAGCATCAGCTAATGCTAACCGTTATGACCACATCGTCTCTTTCCTGTTTCAGCATCTGGGTTGCATCTTGTGGCAATAATTGGTTTAAAAGGCTTAAAAATGGCAGCCATCTTGGAAAATGGTGGTCGTCCTGCGGTTCTTGAGGCTGCTGATGAGTTATTGCTGCTTATGTCGTTATGTTGTTATTTGTTTTTGTTAGCACTCTTTAATGTAAACGTGGTTCATTTTGACTTTGTGCCTTTTTGCTTTTATTGTTAAGTCCTTTTTTTTTTTTGTGACTCTTTGTTTTTTCACATTTCCTCCTTGCAGCAAAGTTTGGCTGTAATGTATCTACATAAAGATACATCAGATTTATTTCTTATTGAACTGAAGAAATAAAATTATTTATTCTAGTTTTTCAAACTGGATCGATAAAACATGGATGTCCATCTATTTGTGGATCAATATTTAAAAATTTGCCTGTTTCTGATTTAGTTTTTTTAGATATTGTAGCTCCAAATTATTCCAGGACAATCCACATGTTTGCAGATTTTTTTATGGTACATCTAAAGTATTACAAAGAAAATGCTACTTGAGAAGCTGAAATACTGAGATTCATTTATTTTCTTCATTCTGATTAGTTAAAACTGCAGACGTTGGCATCTGCTGTAGTTAAAAATGGTTTTTAACTGATTATATGAATATTATTGAGGTTTATTTGGTGTTTTAACTGTTTAAATAAAGAACTAGAAGCTTTTTCTAAAATAATAGTCTCAAGTATTTGCAGATTTGAGCTAATTCTTTGCTAAAATCTGAAAATCTGGCTAAAAATCTGATCATGTTTTGTTGTGAAATTGTTTAAAGATCCATTAAATTGAAAACCATCACATGAGACGTTCAAAAATCAGGATTTCTTTTCCAGTTGAGAAGTTATAAGGTCATGAGAATCTGTCATGTTCAGACTTGGAAAATATAATTTTTCCCTGAATTCTGAGCATCCAGAAACGCCGAGACATTTTTCCTCCCAGCATTTTCTCTTGACCCAGAACACAAAGAGGTTCTGTTCCGAGAAGAACCGCTCTCTGGGATCGTTTCAGACTGAAAGGATCTGCAGAGGAGAAGGTTTTCCTCATGAAGAGACAAGAAAACAAACAGTGCAATTTATAGAGATATAACAATGTCTGGGTTAGAATATTTGTCAGAAAAAGCAACATTTAAATGCAAGAATCCAAACTTCTGCAAAGGCAATTAAAACATTCAGCCCAGAAAAGTCCTTCACTAAGTTGCTTAATGCTGGCAGAGAAACAACAGCCTTTTCATTTCTGTTTTTCTGAAGAAAACAAGATTTAAGAGTTCAAAAAAAGAAACTGACTGAGTCGTTAATGCAGACTTTTCCTCCCTGTGAAGGTTCACAGCGATGCAGTGGCACTAAAAGCACAAAACGGGATTTAAAATGACAACCGCTGTGCTCAACATGTCGACACATTACAGGCGAGAACAATAATGAGGCGTCAGTCCAAGCAATAAAACACATTAACCATGGCTTCCTCTGGAAGGAATTAACATTTAACACATTTATTAAACTTTTTCTTTCTTTTCAAGAGTTGATCAGAAGGTTTTTGAGGTTTTGGGAAACAGGAGAGAATGAGAAACAAAATCTAGTTTTTAGAGTAAATATCTTATTTGAAATAAAACAAAACTATCTTACAAGTAACTTATCAATAAATAGGAGCTCATTTTAAGCCAATATTTCCTCAATATTGATTAAAAAATTCTTGCTCTATTGTCAGATAAATTCATTTATGCTACATGTGTCAAACTCGAGGCCCGGGGGCCGAATCTGGCCCGCCGTAGCTTTTCATGTGGCCCTCTAGACTCTAAATGATTTCAATAAATCCCTCCAGTTTTTCACTGATTTAAAAATTCACACAAGATCAACAGATGGACACAGTTATTCTGGTTTTAGTGCAAATCTTTCTCTAAATGGGTCTAAATCACTGGGATTAAGGTGTGGTCAGTGATCGATCGAATAAAAAGTCACATTTAACCTCATACATCAGCGCAAATATCATAAAAATTTCTTACAAATGTTTCTAAATTAGCACAAAATCTGTGATTTTGATTGCAAAAAAAGATCCTGGATGGACTGGTCAGTGTGAAAATATGGTCAAAATGATTTAATTTTAAGAAAACCTTATTGAATGCTGAAACAAACAGCTATTTATCAATATTTTAACAGTTTAACAGGTTTTATCAACACATTCTGGTGCAACCGGCCCTTTAAGAACATCAAAATGAAACTGAGTTTGGTGCTCCTGTTATTACTGAAGTAATGGAACAAAAACTTTCCCACCAATATTAAGGAATTATTGACTTAGATCCTGCTGCTGGAAAGTTATCTATTCGTTAGTTTTGTTGTATTTCTAATGTATTCACTAGAAACTAGACCAAAAAACTTGGTAATATTTAGTTTTTTGCAGTGTGGGAAGGAGCTGACTCCTGTGAGTTTGGGCCTTCTCGTCATCCATCATCATCGTCAGACAGCGAGGCCTTTGTTTGTCCTCCACCAAGTGGACTGGTCTGGCTGCTGGAGGACCGGGAAGACGTGTGTGTGTGTGTGTGTGTGTGTGTGTGTGTGTGTGAGGCCAGCTGAACCAGAATCGGCTCGACACAGACAGCAGTGTGAATGTGTGAGAGGAAGCCGGTTGACCTGGTGTCAATTAGAGCCGTATCGCTCGGTTCCCCGGGGGCCCGGCCGGCTCCCAAACATTAAATCATTTCATTCCCTCCGACCCGTCCGTCCCGCTCCGCCCGCTCCAGAACCCCACGCTGACATTTCTGAAAATGATCCAAGTGGTTTTGGATTGTGACCATTAGCGTACGGCAGCAACGCGTCATTTACCGGCACAAATAACGAACTACATGTGTAGAGATGTTGGAGAAAGAACAATAAAACCAACATCTGTTTAAAAGCTGTAAGGAGAGTAAATCACACAGGACGGATGGAGACATTTATTTTTAATTAGTAAAGAATTATTAAAAATTAAAATCTTATTGTATTGGAAAACATTTGATGAAATAAGAAGTCTTCATCTTTTAATGCTAACGAGCTTCACAACAGTATTTATTGGAAGCTAATGCTAAACTAGCGCTACATTAACACTGTATTTAGTGTAAATCTGGTGAAGGCAAATACAAAGATGACCATTTTTAAAATCAGATAAATGTGCAAAATTTCAAAACCAAAACTAAAAATCGTTTGAATTTAATTCAGTTTTGTGAAGCCTAAATGGATAACCTGATGATTCTTTAGGTTTTAGCAAAGCAGAATTATGAGAAGCAATTAAAAACATTTCCAAAAAGGAAAAAACATCCTAACCTACTTATTTCCAAACAGATTGGAAAAGTCTGATCCGCTATTAAACTTCCTGCAAATTCTCAAACTGATTCGTAATAAATCCCATATTTCCGTTTTTGTTGTTTGTTGGTGGCAGACTCCAAATCAGCTTTTCCATAAAATCCTCTCTGACTAAATGTGACAAACTATTGTCGTTCTTTGTCTCCGTATCGCTCTAATCCTCTTTCTGTCTGCATCCCCCCATCCGTTCGCCGAACCAGAGGGAAGCGCTTCGCTGCTGACCAGCAGAGGCCCAACGCCTTACTGGAGGCCTAAGCTGTGTGGTCACATCTGTGTGTGTGTGTGTGTGTGTGTGTGGGTGTGTGTGTGTGTGTGTGTGTGTGTGTTAAACAGGGAATTGGCCTGTATGTCAGTAGGTTTTGGCCAACTGATCAGTGTATGTGTGTGTTTTGCTCCACTGGTCAGACTTGGGGGAAGGTTAGCCAGATTTGGCTGTGCTAGCCGTGTGTGTGACTCGTTGGCACCGGTTCACACCAAGCCGGGTTGCTGTAACACACACACACACACACACACACTCACACACACTCGCAGGCATCCGTGTGTTTGCTTGGCTATTGTTGTAGGTATGCAGCAGATCAGTTTAAGCTTCATAAACCCATCATTGTGCAGTAAACCCGCCTCGTCTTTTATAACCTGTTTGTTTCTCTGTGTTTCTGTTGATTGATCAACAAATGGAGCCTAATTATGATGGAGCTTTAAGGAGATACTAATAAAAATTAAAAGATAAAATTAAGAGACTAGAGTCACAACAGTATGAGAATAAAGTCACAATATTTCTGGAAGTTTTATATAAACTAACACATTTCTCAATAGAGATCAACGCTGCAGCTTCATGAATCAGGAAATGAATTATTGATAAAGACCAACTGTTTTAGCAGGAGGGCAAAGTGCACCAAATGTCATTTATATCTATTAAAGATGGACAATATATTAATAAAATAAAAAACACGTCTCATGTCTAAAGTTAGAACTGTTCTTAAATGGATGTGAAATGATTGGATTTTATTTCACATATTTCAAACATCAAGTTTTCAGAGGAAACTTGGTTGTAACAAAGTTTTGTTCTTTGTTTCCAGAGAAAAATCATTTTCATTTTTCTCCCAAACTTCCAGTTTCCGTCAGGAATTTGTTGACAGACTTGATTTATGAGCAATAAATCAAAGACCAATAATGATCTTTGTTAAATTATGTCTGTATTATTATGTACATATAATTATGTCACAAGAGGAAACAGTCACATTTGTTTATTTTGTTAAAAAATAAGTGTTTTAAAGAAATGTGTTTTCTAAATGAAAATATTTACTGTACATTTATGTCAAATGTCGGGTTTTAAATAAAAACAAACTTGGAAGAATCACAGAATGACAGTTTGACTTTTATTCAACTTGGATGGTTGGAAACAAAAATCCTTTTCACATCATTTTCTTTTTCCAAACTTATTCAGATCAGGAAAACGATCTCCCAGTTTACAGAGCGCTGCTGCTTTAAGCTCAGTATATTTTACTATCAATAACATATTACAGAAATCAGAAAAGACATGAAGAGTCAAATGAACACAAACTGGAGTTAAAACTGCAGCTTCAAATTAATCTGTAAACACAACTGATGACAAGTTTGCATTTTCCTCACGCTGCAGAGAAAATAAATTTATTCTCAGCTGATAATCGTCTCCTAAAGCTGAGCTAACAGCTCTGGTCACACTGAACATAAAGCTAGCTTAGCATTTGATCAAAGTCCAGCTGTTTGCAGGAACTCAGAACCACTTAGAGCCCGATCCATAAAACACCAGCAACAACAAAGAGGATCCAGCTCCAGCGAACGAGCAGAGGCAGAAAACGCGTAGCGGAGGCGCCGCCCCTCCCTCTGAATAATACTGCTGCTGTAATTGGTTTGAGAATTAGGCTGATAAAAGGCGGAGAGCCGGGCAGTAAATCCATTCAGCTCATCTGTTTACGACCGAAGCTTTTGAAGAAAAGTGTTGTTTGTGTTTGGTGTAAAGATTAGAGTCACAAAGCGTTATGGATTTGTAAAGTCCTTTTAATATATTTTTCTAATGATTGTTTTCAACTGCAAGAAAAAGTCAACTGAAAAAGAAAAAGCTCAATAAATGATATCAGGCTCAGAGTCTGATGATGCTTCAGCAGTTTGGGTCCAAATTCACTCAATGTTTTCTCTTAAAATCCAGCAGCGAAGGAACGCCAAGACACAAAAAGTCTTCAGGTGAATTCACACAGGCTGGTTTACTCCGTTTAATCAACTCCAGTCCGGTTCAGTCCGGTTCATTTGGGAGAAGTGAATCAAACTGTCATCTGGACCAAAACTCTGATTCTGGTCCGTCTACAAACCTCGGTCTCTGTTCGATCGAAGTGAACTCTGGTTCTAATGCATGTGTGAACGCCAAACGGACCAGAGACCGCTCCAAAAGCAGGAAGTGGACTACAGCGCAGGGCATTCTGGGTAAATACAACCAAAAATGTGTGATTTTTCTCTTTTTCAAAACAGAAATCCTGCAGCTGCTAAATTCTGACACCACCATTTCTGTTTACATGTAATGAAGAGGGAAGATGGGCCCTGTGCCTTCAGAGGTTTTCATGCTGTTTCCCTCGATGATTCTTGGTGCAGCGCCCCCACAGGTGAGGAGGGGAACAGCTTTTTCAAATGGTTTGCACTACTAAACGAAATCTCACCAAGTATTTTTGGCCCAGTTTTTAGTGCAAATATCTTCACACACACTTGAATTAAGAGAAAACTGGCTAGTAAGTTTTCAGAAATAAATAGTTTGTTTTAAGTCAATACTTCCTTAATAATGATGAAGAAGTTCCAGTTGCACTGGCTGATTATTTCAGTACTTTTTCATCAATATTAAAGTTTATTTGTACAGCACATTTCAGCAGCAAGGCGGATCTATGTGCTCTACATGAGAAGAAAAGGACATGAAAAAGTCAGGAAGAAAACAGTCAACAATTGAACAGACACTATATTTTGATGAGTGCCATCACCAAATCATCAAAAATGACGGTCAATGTTTCATTTATTATGGGTCAAAGTCAACTTTAACCAGCTGGGCTTTTAATCTTGATTTAAAGGAACTCAGTGTTTCGGCTGTTTTGCAGTTTTCCAGAGGTTTGTTCCAGATTTCCATCTGATCCAGAACGCTGCTGCTGGAGTTCTGACTAAAACCAGGAGGTCAGAGCACATGACCCAGTTCTACAGCGAGAGAATAAACTTCAAAATACTGTTAGTTTATAAATCACTGAACAGCTTAGCACCTCAATGCATTAATGACCTGCTGTTGTCATAGCAACCTTCCAGACCTCTCAGGTCTTCTGGTTCTGCTCTGTATCCCCAGAACCAGAACCAGAACCAAGCATAGAGAAGCAGCATTCAGCTTCTATGCATCACAAAATCTGGAACAATCTTCCAGAAAACTGTAAAACAGCCGAAACACTGAGTGCCTTTAAACCCAGACTAAACCCAAATGTCAGAGCTGCTTTTGAAGCATCGTAAATGAAACAATCAACCTTTTGATGTGTAACGACGGACAAATATAAAGTTTCAGCTGTTAAAACTTGTGTGTTTGAGGGTTTCTATGATGAAAAGCTCTTTGAAATGTCTTGATGCTAAAATGTTCCATATAAATAAAATTAGATTTGATTTGTGGTGCATAGAAGCTGAATGCTGCTTCTCCACGTTTGGTTCTGGTTCTGGATGCAGAGCAGAACCAGGTCTGGGAGGTTGCCATGACAACAGCAGCAGGTCTTTAATGAGCCGTTCAGTGATTTATAAACTAACAGAAGTATTTAAAGTCAAGGAGTTGTTGACTTAAAACGAGCTTCTATATCTTGATGAAAAGTTGTTTGTAAGTTTGTTTCGTCTTATTTCTGGTGAACTGAGACATTTGCTCTAGAAACTAGATAAAAAACTTGGTCAGGCTGTTTCTGCAGGGTGGTTGGTTTGACTCAGAGCAGCCGAACCGGGTCCGCCGCACCATCAGGTGTGAAAACAGAAGCAACCTCTGACAGAGACTCAAGCACACGCAAACATCGACGCCCGCCTGCTCTCTTAGAAACCGGAAAAGTTTTCAGCCTCTTAAGTGTCCGGCCTTAAGCTGTATTGGCCTCTTCTCCTCCAGCCTCCACCACATCTTAATGTGTGTGATAAAACATCAGGGTGGAGGGAAGGGCAAATGATGTGCTTTTTTCCTTTTTTGGGCCAAAACAGCTAAAAGATGAGGATAAAGAACTGAGTCTGTGTGTCCAAGTGTTTCTGTCCACTGGCAGCATTAAGAACCCGTCCAGCTTCCTTTCAAAGCCAGCCACTTTGGTTGGACCGCAGCATCAGGGCCCTTTGTGCCGCCTCAATCTCTCCCCATCCCGCCGCCGCCCTCCCCCTGCCTCTCAGGCCGCCTGAGTGTCTGTAATGGCCAAGACAGGGAGGGTGGAAGAGAAAAGGGAATGGAGGAACGGAGCAAGAGAAAAAGAGAGCAAGCAGGAGGAACTGGAGGGTGAAGGAGGGAAGGGACAAAAGGAGGAGAGAGGGAAGCGATGGAGAGGAGAAAGAGGAGACACGGGAGCGGGATGCTTGGGCGAGAGTCTTTAGGGGGAAGCCAGGCGGCACTAAGCGTCTCTGTTGCTGCCCAGCCAGGCCTGCCGTCCCCCCGGGGGATGAAAACCGTCAGCGCTCTCTTCTCCTCCGACGTCCACTTCATCCTCTCATCCCACTTCACGCACTTTCAGTTTCATCTGGATTCGGCCGTCTTGTCGAGGCCTTCCTTTGGATTCCTTTAAATCTATGAACCCGAGGTTGTCCTGTCCTCCTTTGTATTTACAGACTCATGAATGGGGAACAGATTTTCCCTCTGAGGCAGGGAGGAAGTGTCATCATTTCTGCCCCGATTTCAGGAATGAAATCAGGACAGAGGAATTCTGCAATCGAATGAGAAACGTGATTGTCTTTTTATCTTTATCCAAAAGATAAACACAATTTTATGAAGTTCCTTTGTCTTTCTTTAAAGATTATAAAACAGCAATAACTAAATCTTACAGAGTAACTTTAGAGCAAGAAATAAGAGCTTGTTTAAAGTCAATAATCTGCCAGTATGACCTTAAGTTGATGTTAATGAATTATTTGCTTAACCTTTAATCATATTTCTTGCTGAAAAGTTACTTGTAGTTAGTTTTGTCTTATTTCAAGTTTACTAAGATATATTACAGAGGAATATATTAAGAGGTTATTAATATATTACTATATAATATTAGGAATATTAGGTTATTACTCTTTCATGTAAAGGATAATGTTTGCAAAACATGTATTAAATAGAAACCAGAAAAATCTTTGGGTCCGCCCAACAATCCTTTCTAAAGACGAGTTCACTCTCCGTTTTTTCACCGACTGAAAACCAAAATGCATCAAACTTCAGCTGTACGGGCTTTTACAAATATCCACTTTTGCAAAAATGCAACAGAGAAAGAAAGACGTTTACTTTTAAAAAATGTTAAGTGTGTTTGCTGATGCTGATAACAACATGCTATCATTAGCAGCTGATGCTGACAACATGCTACCATTAGCAGCTGATGCTGACAACATGCTACCATTACCAGCTGATGCTGACAACAACATGCTGCCATTAGCAGCTAATGCTGACAACAACATGCTACCATTAGCAGCTAATGCTGACAACATGCTACCATTAGCAGCTAATGCTGACAACATGCTACCATTAGCAGCTAATGCTGACAACAACATGCTACCATTAGC
>NW_006800594.1:112975-159929 GCF_000485575.1 Poecilia formosa | reverse complement strand
AATTGCTACATTTAATGGTCTATTGTTTTTTTCAAATAAATAAATTCATCCTGAACTCTCAAGAAATAAACAACAAAAAAATATATATATTTTTTTCTTTTTGCAATACCAGGCTGAAGTTTTTATTTGCTAAACTGTGACCCAAGAAATTCACATTCTTCAGCTACTGTCAACTCTCACAAGAACACGCAAACAAACAAACACACACACACACACACACACACACACACAGGCAGTGGCCTCGGGACTAATTGCTAGATTGAAGCAGATTTTCTAGTTCAGTTCAGGGCTGTAATTGTGAAGAGAGCTGGGAGGAAAGACAGGACTTCAAGCTGAGAGGACAAATCACCAGAGGCCGACGATTACATTGCATTGATGTTCACATGTCTGTGTGTGTGTGTGTGTGTGTGTGTGTGTGTGTGTGTGTGTGTGTGTGTGTTTGGGGTGAGGGGTTAAGCCATCCAAACCTCAGATCCAGGTTGCTCTGACCCCAGAGAGCCTCATACGAACCCTGCTGACCCTGCAGACACTCAGATCTGCATGCAGCCAAAAAATAAAAACTCAACTTTACCTCCAAAAAACATCCTGCAAATGTACCTCCATCAGTGGAACTAGAGCTTTTTAAGGAACTACTGACTTAAAGGAAACTCGTATGTTCCTGAAATGTTACCTGTACGTTAGTTCATTTTAAACCAATCTATGCAAATCTGTTTTAAAAAATTGAACAACAATATTTATAGGGAAAAAAAAGCAAAATTAAGATTTTTTTTCTTGAGAAAAGTCAAAGAAATTCTTGTCTGGATTTTCCAGCATCGGTTATTTGGTTAATGATTATGAAGAATTTCATAAACTGCAGCACCAAGATACAAGATCTGAGCAGCTACTTGCATGAAAAATAAAATAATCTCAAAATGTAAATTATTAACCTATTTAGTGTTTTTCATTATTTAAACAATTTTATTTTAGTCAGAGATAGATGACCTATGTCTATGTATGATTTAAGTAAGATTGATGATTTAGTGGAAAAATGTGTCAGATATTTGCAGTTCAGTGACGGAAACATTCATCACACAACACCAGGCATGACAGTATTAACTATTAATATGAAAATGGATCAGAACCGTCGATAAAACCAGTCCAAATCCACATGCAGGTCTAGAACTTTCCAACCCATCGATAAAAACTGACAACCGTAACACAGATCTGGGTAAATAAGTACATATTTAGTCTTTTCTGTCTTTTCCTTTGAGTTTCCTGCGAAGCGTCGGCTTTCGTTTCTGTTGCCTGATGTTAGAAATCCGACATGCATTTTTCAGCTTATGAATATAACGAGAGGAGATTTCATGTAGTTCTGTTCTCTGGTTCTGGATAAACCAGTTCAACATGGAAGGAAATTCATAATCATGAACATGAAACAAACAGGAAACTCCTCATTTACAGCAGGAAATGATGCAACACTAAGCTAGCAGTTAGCTACCAGATAATATCGGTCCCAATATAGAAAACAGTTCTAGATCGAGTATCAGTGATAATATACCCGATCTATTCAGTCTGATTCTATGGTTTATTAATTATTATACATTATTTTCAGATTTCCTAATTGCATTTTCTGAACCATTTGAAAGAATATTTGTCAAAGTTTAATTTACACATTTGACCAGACCTTTTGTTTTTGTCAGTTTATCATTTATTTTACATGAATTGTTGCTAATCGCCCTGAATGAACAAACCAAAGTTGTTTTTACATGTTTGACCAAACTTGTTAAACTATCAGTCCAATAAAGTGTGAAGAACTAAATAACTTAGTAATTAAGATCATTTATGTCTGTGTTTAAAAGAAAAAAGTCAATTGTTTTTCTTTATCGGATCGGAATCAGCCGATACCAACCCTCAGATATCGGAAGTGAAAAAAATCAGATCGGTTCATCCCTGATAGAAACTCATCTTTGGGGCCTTCTGGAAGTTTTCACCAATCAGCTGATTACTCATGAAATGTTTCAGAGCGCTTACCTGACCATGATGTCACACTTGTCTCCATGACATCATCAGAGGTCCTGCCGTCTGATTGGACATCCGCTGCAGCCTTACATCCAAAGCAGGAACAGGAAGCTGCTTCCCACAGTGGCAGAAACTCAAACATTTTGGTGTTTTTCTAAGCTTGTTTTAGATGATTTGACCAAATTTCCAGATTCTGAAACCTCCTCACTTAGAGGGAAGAACTCATGCTGGGTTTTGCTTCTTTTCTGCAGCTTTTTAAATAATCTCATCCCACTCTCCATCTTCCCTACCTTTCTGTCCGTACCCGCCCTCACACCTCCCCCGTTTCCGCTCAGTAGCCCGTTCCTGGAGCCAGGGGCCCCCGGGCCCCGTGGCCCTTGGCTCTCCCTGCCTCTCCTCCAGCCTGCCGCCTCCCTCAGTCCCAGCCTTCTGCTCTCCAGCTAGGAATGCTGTGGCTCTAGACGTTTGGTCCGAGCCCCAGGTCTCTTTCACTGAGCCAAGATTAGTTCATAGAAAAACTCAACAATACGCCACTGAAAGCCATTGTTGATATTCAACATTTTTCACATAGCGGAGCAGAATAGACAATGCGGCAGCCGGGAAAGCCCGAAGCGGACTAGCATGGCTGATGGTATCTTACCGAACAAGGCCTTAATCCCTTTCATACACACACACACACACACACACACACACACACACACACACACACACACACAAACACAAACACACACTCACCACAGCTTGGAGACAGAAAAATCAATACTGCTTGCTGTGTGTGTGTGTGTGTGTGTGTGTGTGTGTGTGTGTGTGTGTGTGTGTGTGTGTCTGGAGATGTTCTTAGATCTTTGACACGTAGATCTGAGTCGTGTTTCTTCATTTCAATCATTAAAAAACAACAAAGCAAAAATCCAAACGGAAGAGAATTAAGAAGAAAAAAAAATTCAGACTTTCTCAGTATTTTTATTTTTTTTCTCAGTATTTTTATTTTTTTGCTCAGAATTTCGACTTTTTTTAGAATGGGACTTTATTTTCATAATTTTAACGTAATTCTGATTAGTTTTTATATCATAATTCTGACTTGGACATCAGAATTCAGTTTTTTCTCAGAATATTGACTCATCTCAGAATCTCAGTTCTGACTTTTTCAGAATTTTTTTTTTTTTCTCAAAATTTTGACTTTAATCTCAGAATTGTTACTTTTATTCCCTGAATCAGAATCGTCCAACGTGTTTATGCACCATCAGGCAGATCTAGTCTTAAAACTCAAACCTGCCAGATAAATTCAGGACAGACTTCCAGTGTGGATAAAGTGCAGGTTCACATTTCATACGCCAACATCATAACTGACTGAAGAATATTTGATTATCTTGACATTGATCGATACAGAATAATCTGTTTAAAGTCAGAATCCTGTGAAACATTTTAAATTTAAACTCATTTTAACTTCTGTACTTGTTCAAAAAGAAAAAGTTTTCACTTTGTTTTGCAGATCATGAGAAATGTGAGGATGGAGAATAAAAAGAATGAGATAAATGTGGATTAACTGCATTAATATAAAGTATTCAACAATAACACAGCAGTTAAATATGTTTCTGAAAAGTTACACAGTTTAAGAAATGAGAATAAGCCAGTCAGTGGGAATCTGCTTGTGACTGATTCAGGGAAATCAGCCAAAGTATGAATGTATTGATTATAGATGTGCAGGATATCAGGAAACCATGCAGATTTAAAATATATGGTGAGTTCTCCAATAAATAAAAATGAAAGATTGTTTTGTGTTTGGGTTCAAATTCTTGCATAACGGGCGAAAATCACTGCAGCTCCTCACAGGATGCAGATGATATAATAATACATTTGCAGCCCTGATTTATGCCGACAGCATCAATTTGTTTAGTTTAAGACGCCATGTGGAACTGAAAGGTTTCCTCTTTTTGAGAGGTTTTATTTTGCTGCTGGGTTTCATTTTCTGGGTCGGATCCAAAGCGCCAAACGGCACCAAGCAGTCTGAAAACACCACTGCAGGAAGTAAATATGAAGCCGTTCAAGCTCAGTGCATGTTGGATCTTATCTTTGCTAACATGCATCTCTGCAGACAGGAGGATGATTTTTAACTTTCAGGCCTTTATTTACTCAGGAAGTAAGAAAAATGCTTTGCAGGCTCAGCGTTCACTGTTTGAGTTATTTTATTAAACAAATCTGTAAAATTAATGCATTGTATTGATATAAATTACGTTTAATACATTAAAATCATATTTAAATTTAATTAGATGCAGCTTTATTTGACTGTATTTATAAACCAACAAGTCAAAATGCAGTTTGGCTTTGCAGTAATGTAAGTTTGTAAAATTATTATTTATTTTTGGTATTTTCATTTCTGATAAAAACACCGATATGAGGTTTAGAATCAGCTGGTGCAGAAAAACTAGACTCAAAATGTTTATTTTTTTAAAACACAAACATAAATGTAGTGAATTAGATTCGTTTGGTAACTGCAGCAGGAAAGCAAACTAAAAAACACAAAAAGCTTCACAAACGTGAAAAACAACTTCAGAGTCTAACAGCAATAGAAAATAAAAAAACTGAAAACTGTTGGTTAAACATGTAAAAATAAACTCCAACAATCTTTCCTTCAACGGTTCAGAAAATAAAATGAGGAATTTAAATACAATGTAAAATAAATGATAAAGCATAGAATTAGACTGAATAGATCTGCACATTTTCACCCGATGTTTAAAGATCTGGACTGATGGATATTAATATCGGATTGGTTATTCTTGTCCTGATCAAGCATGTGGTGACAGTAGGAAGGAACAACAGAGGTGAAATCCAGCAGAACGTTGGATAATTAAACCAAACACATGTTAGATTAACGGATTTATTATTTACAATTTATACAATGTAAACTTATAAAACTCAGTTTTAATCCACTTTTTATAAACATTTGACGTTTTAGTTGGAGAAATAAATACGTTGGCATCAACTGCTTGAGAAACAACTAAAAGTTGATTTCCTAAATGAAGGAGAAGCAAAACAAACTATTTGTGAGATGAAAAGCTGCAGAGTGTCACTTCAGGATTTCTCTACACGTCCATTTACGGTTACAGCTGGTTAATGTAATGAACGCCGCATGATGTAAAAACTCCTAAATCATGTCGCTGCAGCCGAATCATTTCATAAAACATGATTAAAAGTGTCGTGTAACATTGGGAGCAGCCGTGTCAGAGCGAGACGTGTTAATTGTGCACTAATGATATATAATGAATGTCATCAGCCCGAGGCTTTGGCTAACGAGCTAAATGAACTGGCACTAATGGGTCTGTTAGCTTATCTTAGCACTAACATTAGCTAGCATAATGAAGGGTTTGTCGTCTGGTGACAGCGACCGACGACTCTGAGTGGCACGGCGGCTTGCAGAGGTGTCATATTACAATTAGACGCTCCTATTAAGCAGCTCTTTGACATCAGCAACAGGAAAACAAAGGCGATGGATCCTTTACCCTCTGAACATCAAAACAAGACGGGAAAAAGTTACTTTTCCTGCCTCTGCATTGGCCTTCACCTGGACTCCTGATCCAAACCGGAATCCAGCAGCCGGGCTTTCCCTGGACCCTAAGTTTGCTAGGTAGCAGAGAAGAGGAGGAAGACGAAGAGGAGGGTGGAAACAGGGGCCCCTTCTTCCCTCCGCTGTCCCTTTTGACCAGCTGACAGGTGATTGATGGCTATCTCCTCAGCCTAACAAAGAGCAGCTTTAGCACGACTAAAACAATGTACAGTAGAGTGAGGCAAACACTAAATTACACGTTACGCTCCTCCCAGTCCTCCACTCTCACCCGCCTTTCTTTACCTTTCACTCTCAGTCTCCCACATCCAGCCGAACACGACGGCAGGCAAACAAAACAAAACAAAAAGTATGCTTTTTGTCCCTCCTGTGAGCCCTTCAGCGCTGCGGCTTGACAGCTTCTTTAGCAGGAGACGCACAAAAGGCCTGACAGTGAGGGAGAACCAAAACACACACACACACCGACTACACACCGCAGCGCCGTCATTTGAATAAGGCACTGACCTTCAAGGAGTTGTTGTTTGGGAGGTGTGTGTGTGTGTTGGGGAGAGGTGTGAACTGTAAATTGAATGAACGCTGCGGATGAAGTGTGCATCGAGGGCCTTGCTCCTCATCTCAAATGGAAGAAAGCTGCCTGACAAAATAGGTAATTTGCGCTTCCTTTATACGAGTGTTTTATAAAGTGATATCCTCACAGCCAGGATATCGGCAGCCACAAATCTTTACCATAAAGTTTCATCTGCTTCATCTCAGAATTTCAGCTTTAAATTCTAATTAGGAATTTGATGCTGCAAATAACTGGCAACACAAAAGGAGAACATAACCAAGAACCTATTAGAAAATTGTTCATTTTCTCTATGCCATGTTTTTTACTGTGTCAATTTTTTTAAAAATCAGTAAAACAACAGATAAATTTTCTCATGATTAATTTTCCTGGATGAAAAATTGTCCCAGAAGTTATTGCAATAAACGATAAATATCGTTTGAGATAATTTTGATAATGAAAATGAAGCAAGAACACATTCTCAAAGATCAATAAACTTTAAAGTCTGGTGAATTCAACACTGGAACTGGAAGACATTTTAAATATCCAAAATAAACAAACAAAACGACAAATAAATGAATTATAAAGACAAAACTGTCCTAAAAAATGGCCCAGTGGAGACAAAAAAGGCAACTGAAGACTTTAACATCCGGTTTTTGGTAGAAAAGAGAGAAAAGATCAAACTGATAAATCATGTAAATGGAAATGATTGAATTTGTATTAATTAATCATGAGATTATCATTGCAACAGGCTGAAATTTGAACAGTTTATTCCCAGAAGTATTTGTCTAACTTATCAACCTGAGCCATGGTGTTTCAGCCCAGATATAACAGCTTCAGCTCGTCTGGAGAAGCTTTGATAAGCGTTTCAGAGACAGTTTAATGTAAATTCTGACTGTATTCTTCCAGAAGCACATCTGTGAGGTCAGACACTGATGCTGGACGAGCAGGCCTGGCTGTCAGACTCCATTCAAGCACACAAAGGTCTTTCTAAAGTCCCTCATGTCTTCATGGACGTGGCTTTGGTCACCGACATGCTGGACCAGAAAAATGGGATCCTGAAACGTTTCCCACAGAGCTCAGAGTCTCCTGCTGGGTTTCTATGCCTGTGGCTGAAAGTCATTGGAAAACCAGAGTTCAATGATTTGGAGTGGTAACATACTCTGGCCAACTATTAAAGCCTAACGGGTGTGTTGGTCAGAGTCCATGTTTCCTCCATTTCAATTCTTTGCCATCTTGACAAGGTGAAGGAATTCAAAAATAAATGATGCTGTTAGAAAACTCAAGTCTTGGGTTCTTGGAGTATTTTTACAGTAAGTTTTGGTATATCAATACATTCTGTACAAAGTTAGCAGCTGAAGCTAAAACAGCTTGTTGGACTTTTGGTGTTGAAGTACAACTGCAGTTCAACAACATCAGCCAAATACTGGTAATCTGAAACAATCTTTACCGTCATCCATTTCCTTCCTTTAGCTGTTGCCATAGCAACGGGACACAGTTACTGGCAGACCAGGAAGTAAACCACACGGGAACACTTCCGCTAATAACAAAGCTAATTTTAGCTTAGCGCTTTGGCTAACTTTGTAAATGCTTCGCGCAGTTAGCTTCAGCTAAATACATTTTTCCAGATAAATCTAAAACACTTGGCTGTTTTGTGAACTTTCAGTTGAATAAAGTTAGACATCTTTGGTGACCGACTGTAAAATCAACAGAGTTAGCACCGCTAGTCACTAAGGAATTAAAATTGTACCAATGAGCGAAAGGTTTGTTCAGAAGAATGAGAAGCACAAACAGCTCAGGCAGGTGATGAGAAATGTGACCCTGTTGAGGGAAATACTCCATGTTGTAGCACATTGTCATCGCTTTAGCATTAGCTTCCAATGCATATTTTCTACCTGCTAACTAAGTAATGTTGTATATTGAAGCGTTAGCTAAATTTCCACCACTTCTAAAAGTGGTAGTACAAGTATCATCCTTATTTAATAAACATGGTGTAGTTTCATAATAAATACAGTTTCAGACCAGATTATGTTTCACTGTCCTCATATATAAAACCTGAATGAAAGCAGGCTATTTGTTCTCATTACCAACTAAAAGTCAATGGCATTCCATATTTTCTATTAAACTGAATGCTATAACCTAATTAACAGCACAGATTCTGGGATGAATTTGTACTTTCTGCAGACATGTTGGTGCTGAGCTGCATGGTTAATGGAGAAGGTCACAGCTGCACTCAGAGGTAAAAATGGACATGATGTTTGCATTCCCCAGGAATAACGAACCGCCGCCGCCTCCGCTGCTGCAGTTGTATTCATTTCACTGGAGAATTTCACTCACCGTATGCAGGTTCGTCAGCACTTAAAGAATTCAAGGCAGCACTATAAAAATATTAACCTTACATTTTTCACTCAGGTATGCGCAACAAACTTAACTACTTCTAACTCTGCAGAGTGAATCCTCACGAATAGAGAGAGATTTATGATCTGTATCAGTTATTTTTTAAATTTTTTTTTGTTTTTTTGTGTGTGGAATTAGAAATCCAGTCAGTTTGTGGATGGGCAGCGATGAGGTGACCCCGTCTTTCTCCCATCTCTCCTCTACTTGGGCCAATCTGCTCTCTAATTGTTCATTCATAGCGTGAATCGTTAAATAGGGGGGGCCGCAGCCTGGCGCTAAGATAATGACTCGCTCTGTGTCGTTAGCTAGCAAGGCTAAATTACCGCTGCGGCTCGGCGGGAAGTTACCATGGAAATAGGCCACAATGAGAGTGATTAGTCTAGTGTCTTTTTCCACACTGAGACGTTCTGCAGTTCAGCACCAACTCCAGAAATCCTCCTTCATCTCTGTTCTGTTATTAGCGTGACATGTTTGCTTAGCTTGTTTGTTCCAATTAGCAATAATTAGCACAAGCTGCATCGATAAATTATATCTGATAATATTCGCCAGCTGTCTGACTGGGCGGTGATGAATTTCAGATATGAGAAGATTTATGAATTAAAGTATCGGTTTCTTTTTCGGTTTTGTTGTGTTTGCAGTGTCAACAGACACTTTACATGCTTCTTTCTTCCCAGGAGTTTCTATGACAACCTTCCTCAATTACAGAGGCTCACTGTGGGATCCTTTGTAGGGATCTTCCCCTCCTGTACTGAGGCGATGAGGCTTGTGTCTTTTGTTGCTCTCTACTCTGAGATTTTAGATATTTTGGTACTTCCGTATAATCATTTTATCATTTCTTATAACTGCTGTGTTTGCCGACTCTTTGTTCGTTCCTCTTCATCACCATCTGTACCCGGTCGTTGCTAAACACACAACACAGTGCAGGTGTATTTATATAGGTGTGTGCGTATTTGCTCATCCACATTTGAGGATCCTGGGGTGACTGAGCGGCACTTTGCTGACAGCCAACAGGAGATTCGGACCACTTCCTGTTGGCCTTTCTCCCAAACCAGGCGCCGTGGGAGGAGAGGAAGGGAGCGGGGGGATAATCTGTCAGCCGCCAGAGGAACATCTGAAATAGCCGTCATTACCTGGCCTGCCGCTGGTGTCAGAGGAATCCGATCATGAAGGTCTGAAAGCTCATCAGTGTCACAATTCTAAACTCCAAAAGTCAAGAATCTTCTCTAATTTGTGTCAATTACCATCATCACAGATTGAATAGGAAAAAAGTAAATTTCCTCCAAAATTTTCTGGAAAAAACTTGGAAATTTCTTCATTTGAAATGTCACAAATTTGTTAGAAAATAAACCAGAAAAATATTTCTGAGTAAAAAATTTTCTGAGTCTGGAAAGTCGCAGATTTTCGACTTATCAAATTTGGAAATTTCCTTTTTTTTCTTGAAGATTTTAAGCTCAAAATTTCAGAGTTTTTCTAACTCATTTTCTGACTAATCTCAGCAAGAAAAATAATTTGAAAATTTCTGAGTTTTTCAGCTTTTCAAGCTCAGAATTTCTTTATTTCATTTTTTAAATTTGAGATTAATCTAAAAAAATTCTGAGCTTTTTACTCCTTTTCTACCTGCAGCAGCCCTAATATGCCATTTTATTTTAAAATGTATGAACACAAAACCTACGTATAAACATACTGCAGATACATTTTAAAGAGGTAAAACTTTAAATATGTCAGCAAAAATTACTTATGAGAAAGTTCTGTGAAAGAGAATTTGTTAACTTTTTGGTCATACCTAAATGTTTAAAATTATTGGTGTTACTTAGGAAAACCTGAGAAAAAATAAAATTCAGATTTTTGTTTACAGAACTTGCAGGTAAGGAACGCCTCTAGGGCCAAAATCCCAAATTGTTCTCTTTCTGTTTGACCATCTGAGTGAAATCTATCAAATGTTAATTTCCCTCTAATCTTAAAGTGATGCACAACTTTTGCACATAAAATACAACAAACTCTAAAGTTCAAGGTGTTTGGATACTTTTGCAGGCCTTTTGTATTGTTCAGATTATTCATGATTTATTTTAAAATTGGACCTGCGTGTTGTAGTTATGAGCAAACTGGATTAATCTAAGCGGCACGTTTCCATATGTTGAAAGGAAAAACGTTTGTCATCAAAATCCCAGCTGAGCCTCTTAAAATCTTCCGTTTTTTTTAAGACGGCAGTTCACTTTCCTCTGACGTTTCACACATCGCATCACATCATCTATTAGTTTATGGTAAACTTTACATCTTGAATGGTTTTGTTTGGTGCGTTTCAGGCTCTTTCAGTTCGTACCGTCACCTCCAGCTAATTATTGCCACTTCCTGGTTATTGTCTTCTACTTTCTGACAACCAGCCCTGAGCTAAAGCTCTTAACCCACATTACTACCACTAATCCTCCTCTCCAAGCTGCAGGCATTGTTTCTGGACGACTAAGTTGTACTGTTAGCATTGACAACAGGTGCTAAAGCTGCAGCTAACGCCGCCCAGAGCGACAGGAAGACAGGAAATGCTGGGAGGGGATATTTACCTACTTACACCCAGAACTCAAATGCATCATGCAAGCTGACTAAAAGCTTTACATACAAAATACTTAAAACAGGCAACATGCTGATGATCGTTAGCTTACATCTGCATGACAGTGCAGCTCTGCAGGACAACATGGATGCAGAGCTGCGCTGTCACAGCAGGCATGCAAAGAAAAATATGACGTTTGCATTTTTAACAGGTTTAACTGTTCAGATTCACTTTACAAAGTTAATAGAAACTTTGTTTAATCTTCTAATTGAGGGTTTAGATTGCAATTATTCAATTTACAATTTTGATGTAAAAATACATTTTTGCATCTAAAAAGCCAAACATGTTGTGTATTTATATATTTGTGCATCATCCCGAGCTTTCCAAAGTCATTTAAAGGCACAGTAATAAAATCAATATTATTTATTTTATATTTTGATTGGATCATGAATTTGATCTTTAAAAATTTTGATTTAAAAAAAAAAAAAATTTTATCTTTTTATTTTAGTGACTTTTATTTTAGTTACAAAAGTTTTATTGATGTTCTGTTGTAAATGTGCTCTTACTGTTCAGTTTTGATTCTTATTTTTATGTTTTTACTTTGCAGCTATTGCACATGAATTTTCCCTCTATGGGACAATAAAACATATTTATATTCATTTCTTTGAGTCTCATGTTAAAAATGACATTAAGCTTTGAATAACTAAACTACTGTGTAAAATTGTATAACATAAATGCTATAAATGGGTAAAACATTATGACTCAACAAAAACACACAATATATTAATCAATGTTTGTTTAAATGTTTTTAAGATTATAAAGGATATAAGGCAGGAAATAAACATTTCAACAATATTTAGACATTTCCTGTCCAAAACCACTAAAACGATGTCTGTAAACACGATGATGGAAACATCCTGATGAACCTTTTCTTCTGATTCTGAATAAATGTTTTCAAACTTTTGCTCCGTCTTCCCATGGCTACTAAAGCCCTTTTTAATTTTCTGCTGCACTTTTTATAATTATAAAATTATAATTAATGTCAGATTCCTAAGAGACCAGTGCTTACCCATGCTGATACATGACACAAAGTAATTATTTAAGTCATCATATAATTAATATTTCTTAATGTTTTCCATTAATAAAATTTGTTTCCAACACACATTAACAAGTTAAACTTTTAAAAATAAGTTTTACATGAAATAAAATGGTTTAGATGTAACTTTAAACCTTTTGTATATTTATTATTCACTGTTTAATACAGTAAATAAAAAGAGACCGTCCCCACTCCTCAGAGCTCAAATGCAAAAATAAAATAAAATAAACTGGATAAGAATATAGATAAAGCCTAAAACAGTTTTTTTTTTAGAAAAAAATATTTTCCGTTTAATAATCTGTCTTTGGTTAAATAAAAACTATTAAATGTTGAAAATCTTCTCATTTTAATTCATCTCTATCTGTTCTCATTTCTGCTTTTTTGTTTGGAGGTCAAATTAAACTATCAATCAACATATTGATTAGCACTAATTAGGATCAATCCCTCTGCGTTTAGCTCAGCGGATGAAGTCTGCTGTGTGTGCGTGTGTGTGTGTGCGTGTGTGCGTGTGTGTGTGTGTGTGTGTGTGTGCATGTGCGTGTGTGTGTGCGTGTGTGTGCGTGTGCGTGTGTGTGTGTGTGTGTGTGTGTGCATGTGCGTGTGTGTGTGCGTGTGTGTGCGTGTGCGTGTGTGTGTGTGTGCATGTGTGTGTGTGTGTCTTTGTCTTGGCTGTCACCCTGAAGGTTATCTCCGTGGTGGCAGCATCGTCAGGCGACAGCGCCGTCCCATGATGCCAAGCGGAACGTCAAACTGTCCTTCCAACCAACGCTCCCTTCATGACAAGAGTTTCACACACAAACACACACCCTCACACAGACGTGCAGGTGGGAAGTGTGTGTGTGTATCACTGCTGCAGACGGGCTGCTAAGACTTTGATAAGCTATCACCTGTCCCAGGGGACGGTCTCCATCGTCGCATCGGCCCAAACGCATCGAATCAAACGCACCCAGACCAAACAACCTGGCAACCGAAGCCAAACAAACCCAAACTGACAATATATATTTCACATACATTTCTCTGAGATGCTCTCGCAAAACGAGGAGCCTTTCATCTATCAGCGCTTAGCCAAAGAGGAAGCATCCCCGATAAGATGGAGTATTTAAAGGGCCGGCGCAGAGCCACATGAGGGCCTTGTAGCACACAAAGCCTTCACAGCAGTCGGTATCAGTGTAAAGCTGTTTCACAAACCACCTGTCAATCAAATGATGGCTGCTGCCAGTTTCTTCACACACACACGCACACACACACACACACACACAGAGTGACATAAGATGGCCGACATGCTCCAAATTATCACTTCCTAGTCATATCAGGAGCTATAAGCGTCCATTAGGTTGAAAGTCAAGAACTGGGAGTGTTTCTGAGAGCAAACTGGATCTGGCTCCAGCAGATTCGTTTTGATTTGGGTCCAAACTGGAACATTTGTTACATTTTCAGTTGCTGCAGTTCGTTTTCATGCTGCATGGTGTCAAACAAACCAAACTTTTGAATAACGAGCTCAGCTAATTGCTGTTGGCTAGTCTGAAGGAGCTGAGTGGGGGAGGAGCTGCACCTCGAAGGCGGGGCTAGGTCCAACCAGGCCTGAAAAGCTGAATGGTTGCCATGGAGATTAAAGGATTTCTCAATCATGCATGAAACAATCACAGCAACACTCCAGGTTTGTTTTTGATGAGGGAATAAAATCATAACATGATGTAAAGCTAAAAAAAAAAGTCTATTTTACATAATAACGCCCCTTTAGAATCTAGAACGGCGTAAAACATTTTATCATTATTATTATTCTTTATTAAACCAGATCAAAGCCCATAGAGATCAAGTTCTCCGTCACAGGGTGACTTGACCAGGAAAGACATCAGCAGACGTCATAATAAACCAGACAGA
This sequence comes from Poecilia formosa, assembly GCF_000485575.1. Lineage (NCBI taxonomy): Eukaryota > Metazoa > Chordata > Actinopteri > Cyprinodontiformes > Poeciliidae > Poecilia > Poecilia formosa. Next base: position 145,912 of record NW_006800594.1, on the reverse strand, counting down.
GAACAAAAATACACACTAGAAATATATAAAATGCAAACAATTTGAAAAAGTGCAAGAGTTGTGACAGTAATAATGAATAAAAAGGAGAAGAATAAAAGCTCAAGTGATGCTTTTAGGTTTTATGATGACTAGAAAACTTTACAGTATAAAGATTTTTATAGATTCTTAAAAACATTCCAAGCTTTAAATGTTTAAATGTTAAGATGATCCAAACATTAACCAGATAAACTCAGTGAACTGCTAAAGAAAAAAAAAAACTTCCTTACTCAACACACACACCTACATGCACACACACACGCAAACACACACACCAACACACACACCAACACACCCCTTGCCTTGTACAATTACAGAATTACAGCATCTTGGAAATGAGACATGACAGAGGAAAGGCTGGCTGCTGTGTTTTCTTTAACTCCCTGTGTGTCACACACACACACACACGCACACACACACACACACACACACACACACACACACACACACACACACACACACACACACACACACACACACACACACACACACAGCTCTCCCATAATGAAGCGTTCTCCTGCGCTCGCGATGTCAGCGACACAGGCTCCATTACCTGACCTGTCACTACAGCGTCCAACTGACGGCCTGTCACATCCTGTTTGGTTGCCATGGCGAGAGCCGCTGAAAGCCACATGATCCGGCGACGCAGAGCTGTGATTGGTTCATCAGTTTAAAACCGTGTGTATTAGATGCACAGAGAGTAGAGAGACTGATTAGGGATGAGTTTGTAGTTACCTGATTAAAATGCTTCTGGTTTATATCAAACTACAGACACGCTGCATGTTACTGCGTGTAAACCTGGAGGGCGAAAAGGTGATTGTTTCACATGCCGTCCATAACCGCGCTGCTGCGACAGAACAATACCGTTAACCACATGAAACCTGGAGATGTGGGTAGTACAGCGACAAAAATAACAGAAAAACCTTTGAAGAACAACTCAAAACCAATTTTTTCTCGCTCACTGTGTTGCCACGGTACACACAGACTTGTTGCTATAGCGACCGACAACCACCACTCTGCGTTTCGGGATTCAACACCAAGAAATACTCAAACATTTCCCACACAAAGAGCAGAGTGGCTACCAAGTGATGCTACATCCATATAAACATGGACAGTGGAAGAACCACAGTGCTGGTTCTGTTGGACCTCAGTGCAGCTTTTCTGAATCGACTGGAGAGTTGGGTCGGACTCTCCGGTCCAGAACTCCGCTGGTTGGAATCTTATAAAGATCAGGGATTACTTTGTTTCATTGGTAACTTTTTACTGAAGTCACATGTGGGGAACCTCCAGGTTCAATCCTCCATATCTATCTGCTCCCACTGGCTCAGGTTATAACAGGAAATAAGATCAGCTGCCATAACGATGCAGCTCTGATCCAGAACGCTGCTGCTGGAGTTCTGACTAAAATCAGGAAGTCAGAGCACATCTCCCAGTTCTACAGCGAGAGAATAAACCCTAAAATGGTGTTGGTAGTTTATGAATCACTGAACGGCCTGGCACCACAATACATACATAAAAACTGCTTTGATTTCATTGATAAATGATATTTAAGCACACGACTGTTTCCTCTGGAGTCTAAAGGGCCGCATAAGAAGTTGCAGTGGACTTAGTTTGGCCCCCGAGCCTCGAGTTTGACACATGTAGGTTACAGAGGGAGATCATTTCCAGAAACATGTGGCTCCTAAACGACTAAACATCGTTACGGATAAACCTAAATTCGTCTCCAACCAATTAAAAATGGTGTTTTTGGACAGAGGGAGGAAACCGGAGCAGCCAGAGGGGGCGCTGTTGGAGGACGATCTTCCTGCCTGAAGGAGGCAAACGGGAGTTATGGTCTCATTACGCTCAGCTATAAAGTCACTATTGTGTGTTTTCCTCCACAGCCGAGAGAAAATAAGAGTAACTGTTTTCATTGTCTTTCTGTGCCTGTCGTTCATCCTCTCTCTCTCTCTCTCTCTGTTTGTTCTGCTAATTTACTTTATTGTCCTGATAGCTCCCCACCATCTGACAAAAACAATTACAGTCTCTTCCCCTCCGTCTCTTCCTCTCTTCTCCATCATCATCACTCGCTCTGCCTCTTTAGCAGTGAGCTCTAATTAGTCCTGAGGCGTCGCTGATGCTTTTCCAACTTTTCTCAGGGTTTTTCACATTTCTCTGTATCAAGACATTTTTTAGAGGTACGTTTGTGCAATTAAAGTTCCACTGAAACATTTTTAAAAGGGAATTTTCAGGAACTTTGTACTGATTACATAAAACATGCTGAGCTACCTGCTGCTGCATTTCACATACATTATATTTGCCACGGCCTGATGAATCAGTTTTAAACTGAATATCTTATTATTTTTTATTATTAAATCCCCTTTTTCAGAGTATTTTCAGAATGTGATCTCAGCAGGTTTGGATGCTATTTATGTACAAACAAAAATTCATGTGTATTAATAACAGACATGGAAAAATTAGCAGATGAGGTTCTTATATTGTAAAAAACATAAAAAGTCTTATTTTAAAAAATAGGTTGAAATCCCTGCATAATCATAATAATCTAAAAGAAAAAAAATGCTATGTTGTGAATTAAGTTAAATATTTTTAACTATAGTTGTGTAAAAATATTCTGGTGTCTCTGAATATGAAATCAGTAGATTTAAATATTCATTTTCCTAGAAATAGAAATATGTCAATGTGACACATTTATATGATAATAATAGCTGTTAAATAGAAAAATATTAAAAAGGATAGAAGTATCTTTACAACAATTAAATATTTAAACTGAATTGTTTTCCTTTGTCTTGTTTTTAAACTATTTTGTCAAATTCTGGTAATAAATCTGTCAGTGGGACATTTTTCCCTTTAAAGCCCAATAGACTTTATCTCAACTGTTTGTTAAAAAAAACAGTTACTGCTTTCATATTTTTCCCCTTTTTATCCAAAAAGATACTTTACTGTGTGGTGTTTGTGTTTAAACCTCGTAAGAGTTAAAAATGTCATTAATTTATGTTCCTTTTCTCTGCAGCTCATAATTAATATTGAATGTATTGGAAATAATGGAGGAGTTGAACATTAACATGGTGATTTACTGGTTTACACTAAAAAGAAAAGTTAACCAATTATTCTCACTAATTATTAAAATTGTGACGTCACTGACTCAGTAATGCAGCTTGTAGAGGAAGAGATGCTAAAAAAAGTAACTAAATTATGAAAACAACACAGATGCACGTGATGGGGAGGCTTCTGCTTGGACACATTTAATACAGCAGAGAAAATGAAGGTTTGTCTCTAATAACTACCACATGCAGATTTTAGTTTTAAAAATTAGCTTCAGCTTTTAGCTAAATTGAGGCTTTTGTTTTTTTTTAAGTTACTTTTGATGATAATTTTTTCTTCTGTTTGTTCTTCACTATTTTTCCCTCTTTTATTTGAAAAGCTAACTTTCTACCTGCTTTGACTTCTGAAATTCATCTTCAAAAGATTTTCATCCAGCTGAATAAAATATTCTCAGCCATCTGAGTTTCTTTAAACTCTACATCCTTCATTGAAATGTATTAATTTATTAAGGTTGAATTATTTATTACTGAACCTTTGCTTCATCAGTTTGTTCTTCTTGGCTCTCGGTTTGTTTGTGAGAGTTTTAATGATTGTTTTCAGGGTTTTTCTGGAGCACTTTACATCAGGAACATTCTGCACTTCATTAAATGTGACGAAAATTCACAGAAATGTTCCAGCAATTATACTGGAACATTATATAAACCCAAAATCCTGGCTGAGGATTTATTCAAGAAAAACCACTAGTTTCCAACAGACCACAGAACCACACCGCATACTTTTATTAGATAATCTTTCAGCACCTGTTTAGATACATGAAGAACTTCTTTTCAACGTTAAACTAAATTTGCAATTAGGACTTTCATTATGCTGAATTAATGCATCATGATTTGCATGAAAACAATAATTTATATGAAACTAAACTGGCTCCCGTGCGCCTGTCAGCTCGTCCCTCTTCCTGGCTGCAGACAGGATAGCATTACATTGTCAGCGGTAATTTAACTCTCATCTGTCTTCACTAATTATTGTCACATTCATCAGATTCATCAAGAGGGGCTCTCACAGGGATTGCACCGTTTGCCGTTAATACAACATCAGCTGCTATTAGGACCGAGGAAGCTGAGAGGTGACTGTGTGCCTGTCGCTAATTAGACCAAGCTGTGTGATTAATTATACAGTCCGCCTTTTTTTTACTCCAGAGCCTGAGGATGACGATGCTGATGGTAGGAAAAATAACGGCAGAAGAGGAAGAGTGAAAGATGGAGGAAGAGGGAAACGGCGTCGGAGGAGAGCTGAGGGAACGGAGCGGAGAGGTGAAGTGTTTTGTCACGAACCCTCAGAGTAATTCCCACCTGACAAAGACGCTTGAATCAGGGGGGAAATTGCAACTTGTCACCCAGCAAATAAACTGCCCTGATAACTGATTAATAACGCACACCTGGGACAGCTGCACACACTCACTCACACACACTCGCATGCAGATGCAGACACACGCTGAGACACACTCGTAAACAGAGCCAACACACTGCAGATTTATGAACACACACACACACACACACACACACACACACACACAATTATGCACATTCATGCTTTGGAAATTCAGCCAAATTCAGAAACTCACACACTTCACGCAAAATTATCTGCCATTCACGAGTAAGTGGCATAATTTCTCCCATAGTTAGGCACAAATAAACTGTCATAAATATCATGAAACCATCAGAACATTTAAATTTCTCCTCAATACTGTTTTCAATTACACCAGTTTTCAATGGTGTTTATTAATACTTGTGTGTTTTATTCACAGTAGATTGTGTTGTCATTTTTAGCTAACGTGGAAAGAGGAAACCGGTCTGATATAAAGTTAAAGATTTTATTCATTTACCAATTTAGCTTCAAGTTTCACCAAAGAATTAAAAATATCAAACAAAAATCAAAACAAAGCCCAAATCTGTCAATCTGAACACAAAAAGAGAAACGTTTAGGGTCAGGATAAGTTTTAATGTAAAGGGATCAAAACGTTTTCGTCCACAGAGCAGAAAGCAGGAAGAGCTGCTGTGGCTGAAGCAGCCGAGTGTCAAAACACAGAATCATCAGAGCAGCTTGATAAGCCATGATAAGAGCAGATTCTTATCATGGCTGAGAAACACGAGGAAAAACTATACAAGTTTCTGTATATGAATATTTCAGAGGTGACCTGCTATGTTTCTGTGAAGAGGCTAGGACAGGCCTACGGTCCATACAAAACATGTTCACTACATTTATTGCATAAAATCATTCTTGGATAAAGAGATTTTGGGAATTTTGGGCTCCTTTCAGAATAAACAGTTTTAGGGCTTCTGTGACTTTAAACTAAAATAAGCTGCTGCTGGCCACTCAATTATACAACCAAACATCTTTGAAAAGCAGAAGTGGAGCCTCCTGCACAACCAACAAGAATGCAGTAAGTGGTTTCTGGATGGTAAGTTAACAACAAAACATGCATGCAGCTGTAAATCCAGCTAACCAAACATGCTGGAACTCTGCTTGGGTTGCTAGGAAACAGGCAGAACTCCACTGGGGTTGCTAGGTAACGGGCAGTGCCCGCTGATTTGTGACGTTACATTTTGTAGGTTTTTTCAAGACACCAAAAAAGATTTACTTATTGATAAAAAACAGAAGGGAGGATTTTTTAAGCGCTCAGATTGTTTTTAGAAGCTGTAGAAACTCAGATGGAAGTACAGCACAGCTTTCTGAACAAAGTGTCCCTGTGGGCTTTGTGAACGCAGGAGGAGCCGCCGATGCTTCGAGATGATGTTCAAGTAAACATGGAAAATCCAAACCTATCTTTTAGGTGTCAGGCCCGGGTTCGGAAAGGTCACCTGATCTTTACACAAAAGGAAAGTCCGTGAACAAAATGAGTAATTTTTCTAATGTGTCTGGGGAGCTGAAAGAAGATGGTTAATACAGCTTCATACTGGAAATAAAAAAAAATCTGACCATCCAGTCCCTGGAGACAAAGACAACAACAATAGGAGAGGAAGAAAATTCAATTACTGACAGACAGAGCTTTTAAAAGACTCAAAGGATCAGCTCTCTTCCCGCTTTCCTCTTTTTTTTTCTTGAGATGATGCACATGCACACACACGTCAGTCAATATTGGCACACATTGACCCTCCCAGGAGAAGCCATTTAGAGTGACATCTACTCTCAGTGTCTATTATACACTTACACCTTCCTCCCTGAACTCACAGCCCCGCTGCGTTTCTGAGGGTTCGCACCTTCCAGCCTCTGATCCGCTCTCTGATTGGACAACAACGGTGGGACCAAGACGGGGTCGAGCCGGGCCATGCTCAGCGCCACCAAACTCATACACCCATCACGTTTCTTACAGCAGCCACACACACACACACACACACACACACATCTCCTCCAAACAAAACCTCTTCATCTGCAGCACAATGGAGGCTCTCCTGAAAGCCTATCATTTTCACTGGCACCGGGTCGAACAGTGACGAAGAGGAGGAGGAGGAGGGACGGAGGACAGGAGGACGGGGACACAGCCGAAAATTGGATCAGAGCTGAGTGTTGTCATTTGGAGTTTTATCAGCGGAGCCTGACGCCCAAAAGGTCATCTGACATAATGGCTGATGAATTTAAAAAACGTGCTGAGCAGGATTTTCATTTGCAATTTTCAATTTAGCCAGACGGAGCCTCTCATGGCAGCCGGCTGATAACCGTCTGCAGCCTGTCAGCGCTATCGCAGCGCCTGTCACAAACATCAGGCAGCTGCTGCAGCCGCAGGACGGAGGGATGCAGGCGGCCAGAGAGGCAGATGCAGAGGCGATAAGGGAACGACCAGAACGCACAGAAATACACAGAAACTCTGCAGAATAAACAATCTGCGGTTCTGCAACTGAAACATCCAGGTTTGGAGGAACTCACTGCATTTCCATTAAATGAGAAACGCAATTAAAGTCACACATGAATGTTTGTTCATGTCATTTACAAAATATGCAGAGCCAACATCCTCCAACCACTTCCTGTCGTCTTCTTCATCGTTTCCACCAGTAGTAACATCCTGTTGTTGGCCTCTGGTGTTTTTTTTGCAAACCATAATAATTTGGATGCAGCCTAAAAACCCTCAAACGTAAAACAGTTTTATCAAACATTTTTTTCCATATAGCAAATTTATTTTTGTTTTTACAATTTACATAATTTTAAGGTCAATGGAAACGCATCTATTAGCTACATTTCCACTACAAATGTATGGAAAAACCTTGGTGAAATACCGCTAATGTCAACAAAAAAAAAAAAAAAATTGCAATTGCAAAAAGAAACAGGTGAATAAGTTTGTTCACGTAAGTCATTAAAAAACATGCAGCGTCTTCCGTCCACCTTTCGTCTCCTTCGTCTTTTCTGCCATTAGTAACAGCTGCTTGTTGATCATGTGACTCTTGTGATGCAATAAGTGTTTCCATTTCACTTTTTTCAAAATACAGAAATCTCGACACAGCTGAAAAACCACCGAACGCAAAAACCTTTTCCAAAACAGCGTATTTCCATCAAGCAAATTTATTTCCAATTTGTGCCATTATTTGGTCAATGGAAACGCAGCTGGTGCAACAGTTTGGTGTCAGAGATTCAACTTGTGACTTGGAGCTTTTGTAGAATCTACACTTAAATATCTGGATCTTCACAGACAGAAACCTGGACTAACTGAGGAACCCAAATGTTTCAAACTGGCTCGATGTTAACAGGTTTGTACAACACGACGAGCGACTTACTGGAATAAAACCAGCAGATTTCAACACAGTCCACTCATCAACACTCAACTTTCATGCAACCAGAATTATTGGGAATTATCAGAATTACTTACATAATTTTATGTCGAATCAATCAAATAAATATTGTATATAAAAATCTAATTTGATTCAAAAGGAATGTAATTTAACTCCTTTGGTACATCATAGATTCTTGTATTGGAAAATAAACAGGAAATAGTCATTTTAATTTGCACTTTTAATTTGTTTTGACTGGTCAAAACAGAAATGATATTCATTAAAAGAAGGAAAATTTACAAGCTATTTCTTAAAACTGCCTAAAGCTGAAGAAACGGAAGGCTTATGAAAGGATGAGTCTGGTCATGAAGCGTCCTAATTAAAGGGTGCTGCAGCTCAGACATTTATAAGCTCAATGGAGCAATCACTGCTGCAGACTTTACCGCTTTGACCTTAAAGTTTACTTAGTTTATTGAACAGGAACCATGGATGTTACATACATCATACAAGTTTAATCTTTTCAAGCTTCAAACTTTTATTCAGCAGTTAATATGTAAACAACATTTTTACTGTCAACATTATGTGAGGAATCCAAAAACTAGCATGTTAGCTTTACTTCAGAAGAATAACGGTTTTCTAGTCTGATCAGGATATTTAGGAAATGAAAAACAAAGAGAAACAAAGTGATGAAATTAAAGTGAAGTGTGTCAATATCAAGGACAACCTGAGAATCCGTTCAAATTTAACTAAAAGTATTATTAGTTTGATGTATTTTGGACCTGAACTGACAGAGAAACTTTACTGTGTGGTCAAACTCGAGGCCTGGGGGCCAAATCTGGCCCGCATGAGCTTTTCATGTGGTCCTCAAGGTGCATAATTAGAACTTTCAGGCTATTATTTGTGTGTTTAGATATTATTTTATGAGTCAAATCAAAGCAGTTTTTATCTCCATACTGCCTTATAACATCAGTTTTCCACGATTCTGCAATCACCAACTCCCACTGACAGGTGGCGCTATAACCTACAACCGTCTCAGTCTTACTTGATGTCAAGTTATCTGTGGTCGATGTGGTGAGCAACAAAATATCGCATTTACAGTCGTACATAAGCACAAATATTGCAAAGTTTCTTGCAAATACTCTTCACAAAATCAGTGATTTTTACTGATGATCGCAAAAACAATCAAGATCCTGGATGATCAATGTGAAAAGATGATCAATATTTAATTTTGAGAAGAACTCATCGAATGCAGACAGTTATTTATTAATACATTGACAGTTTGTTCATGGATTTTAGAAGTACACAAACATTTTAGTCAAGAGTATCACTACTTCAAAATATTTTTACTCAAAGTAAAAAACAGACATTCAAGAAATCACCCGAGTAAAAAGTAGATCAAATTATCAATCATTTAATATTTAAAAATGACATCAGAAGGACCAAAATATAAAGTTACGTGGAAATTTTGGTATTTTAGGGACGAACATGACAATAATTCATACAAGTAACAAAATTAGGAAGTAGAAATTTGTTTCCAAATCATTTTCTTTCGATAAAAAACTTATGAAACTTTAACAGAAACTGAGTCTGGTGAATTTTTGAAGGTAGAAAATCCAGAAATTTCACTCAAGTAAGAGAAGAAATACTTCATAATAAAAGTAAATAAAGCATGGTAAAAATACTTCTAAAAGTACATTTATTGCTACTAAACTCTGCATACGACTCAAAACTCGAAATACATATTACAGTATTAAGACAATTTTCGTAAGATTTTATTCTCATACTATGACTTTACTCTTAGTTGTATGAGAATAAAGTTAAAATAATACAAGCAAATATTATTGAAATATGACTTAATTATAATATTTCAACTTTATTTTCCTACGACTGCTCTTGTAACCGTAAGACTTCATTCTGATATGAATTTATTCTCATGTGACTTTATTCCAATAATACTGATTTTATTGCCAAATATCATTATGCAAAACACAGAGACCCTTTGAGAACGGTGATGTTTCTGATGCTGCCCAAAATGAAAACGAGTTTGAAGCCCGAACTGCTTCACTGAGTTCGAAACCTTTCAAAATAAAAGCACAGCAGAGAACCTGCAGAAATATAAACGGCTTGCAGAGCAGACAGTGATGCACCTGATGGAGGGCGAGACCAGCACCAGGCTCTTGACAGCGAATCCAACAGCTGTGTCTAATAAAGTGCCTCGTCTCAAAGGAGGGCGATGGAGCACTCCACGACAATCCACAGAGGAGGAGGAGGAGGAGGAGGAAGAGAGGGATGAATGTTGAAGAGATTCTGATGAAAGCGTAAATGACAGAGGCCAATTTCTCCCAACCAGCAGGAAAATGTACAATAAGTCGTCTGATTGGTGTGTACTCACATTTAAACGCCGACGGGTTCAAGAGGAGCCTCAGCAGCAAATCCACTTGATATGAATGTGGTTTGTTTCATAACCAAGTTCCACATTTCTATTGTGTCTGTTAGCAACATGTCATTATTAATCTGCTTTATGCATAAAATCAGACAAAATCGGGTTCATTTGACACAGGCACACTGGAAAAACATGTTACATGTAGAAACATGTAAAAGTGGAACATCAGCTGCTGGACTTCATGTTATGGCGTCATTCTGCTGAGACTGGACTGGCTACGTTACTACAACATCACTGTGGAGCAGATTTTTTTTCTACTGTCGTTTTGACTGACTGGTCAAATAAAAGAGACTTTATAATTAATTTTATTAGTTTTTCTGTTTGTTCATTTTGGGTATTTAAAATGTCTCCCAGTTCCAGTGTTCAATGTTCATTAGAAATTCAAGTTTACTGATATTTGAGAACGAGTTCTGTCAAAACATGATCATTTATCAGAATAACTTCTGGAATAATTTGTTTGCATCACACATGTAACTTTTTCTCTGCAGTGACAAAAAACACTGACTTTGGTCACAATAACTACAATTAAACAATCAAATTAAACGATTGCACTAAAAATTATCTACAAGTCTCGCAGCTTCTGCACTGCAGGCTGGAATTACAAGCTCCACTTCAGACCAAGTTTTGAAATCAGGGAACATTCTCCAGTTGAAGTGAACAGGATTGTTCAGAACAGACTAGAATAATTACAGCCAGTTAAATTGGAAAATGCATTTATATTCAAATATAAACATAAACTAGAAGAATCAATATTCACTAAAGGGATAACAGTCACAAACGGGCCTCGGCATTTATTTTACATTTTACATTTGTTGCTTTGTGAGAATGGATTCTGTCCGTCCATCTGCTTCGACCTCAGACGCCATGAAAGTCAAAGTGTCCTAAAAGAGGATTCTAGCACAAAGCCTGTGTCGCCATCATGCCACCTGAACACACATCTTTACCGTTTCAGGTGCAGAAACATGGAGGAGGGCAGGAAGAAAACCTCTTTCAAGGCCAAAACAGGAGAGAAAAGCAGCACCATGGCCTTGAGAATATGGATCCACACTTCCCAACACCTTTGTCTCAGAGCCACAAGAGAGCCCTGCATGTGTACAACCATGTGTGTGTGTGTGTGTGTGTGTGAGGTGGAGGGGTGCTGGGCTGTGTGACAGAGTCTCTCTGCATTAATTGCTTAAATTGAAGCACTGCCACGTCTCAGTGAGAGACGCTTTGATATGATAATGGAAGCCTTCTCAGCACAGGAGAGCCCTGCTTTGTGTGTGTGTGTGTGTGTGTGTGTGTGTGTGTGTACGGATGGTAATTTAGTGGCATGCACCTGCCAGCACGCCACTGTCTCCTGTCGCCACCAACACGGCCAGAGAGACAGGCGAAGTCAGACAGACGGAGACGGAGTGAGGATGACAGAAAGTGGGATGAAGATCATGTTTGGGACGACGGTGTGCAGAACCGGCCAACTGTAAATACCTTAAAACAAAACATGATCAACTAAAACAAGTTAAATATGAAGGCATTCCAAGCAGATAAACTCGTATCCAGCAAAGAGTCATTTAGTGTCACTGATAAGTTCAGTGAATGAATGACAGGTTGATAACCAGACACTGATTACAGAAACCCCGTCAAAAAAAAAAAAAAAATATATATATATATATATATGTAAGCTGACAGAAAAAGTTTCCTTCTTGCACTTTTCCTACCAATGAAAAGTTTTTCATGACTTAATAACCACCACATAAATAAAACGACATGCTTGTTTTCTAAACTCTACGTCAACAACATGAATCATCGAGTTAAACGATCAAAGTCCAGGTTAAGAAATGAAACATGTGCACATGGTTCACACAAATATTCACATGTGAATGATGTGAGTCACAACTTGTGAGTGGATTTGGACGTTTTATGTTAAAAACAAATGTTTCACATATGTGGAAATATGTGTATCATGAATTTTTACCATGAAAAATCCCACATAAACATGAAAATGCACATGTGCTTTTCATGCGACTCACATGTGCATTCTATGTAATACACTTTCATCGCATGTGAAAAATGTGAAGATATTTAAAATAAACATGTACAGATGTGTAACTATGACTTATAACTGCTACTTCAGCGACCCAGAGTGGATTTTATACCAGCTGTGAATAATAATTACATTTATCTGAATCAGCCAGAAGGTGAAGCCTCCAAATGTTGAATGAATAAAACACAATAAAAGCATATTCTACCTGAAAAAATAAACATGATGAAATATGATGTCATAGTTTTTAACATTGATTCTGAACTGGAGATTAATTTAAAAAATCAAAGATCTGTTCCTGTAAATGATGACAAATCTGAGTCTTATTTTAATGTTTAAATAAATAAATGTTCCCATTTAATTACAAGCCTGTTCAGCTCCTCTGATGACGACACGGGTCCAAAGGGTCCGTCAGTACAGCACCAAAGTCTCCATGGCAACGACGAATGTGCTGCCATGATGGTGGTCTTGGTAACTGTGGGAGAAGGTTTACCGGAAGGAAAAGGATGTGTGTGTGTGTGTGTGTGTGTGTGTGTGCGCGTACGTGTGTGTGCATGTGTGTGTGAGTAATTCAGAAGGCAGGGATGCCAAGTCGAGTCAGCCTTCACCCTGAAACCTCAGTGATTCCACAGGAAGAAGGGAAGCTCTGTCTCCTGAGGTCAGACTCATTCACAGGCATGCAGGCCTCCTGCTCATTGGACAGGCCGGTTGACCTTTATGTAGGCCACCCACAGTCGACCCGGCAACCGCCAGATGGGGAGATAGGAGACCAAAACTACCGCAGTCGGACTAAAAATGTGCCAATGTTGAAAGATACTGCAGGAGTTCAGTTTATGTGAGAATTTGATAATGTTTGCCCTAAAACTAAACTGTGTTTACTCCACTGCTTTTAGAACTGAGTCTGAAAAAAATAAATACATTAAAATCCCATCACTCTCGGCCTTTAACTTTGTCTTAAAGAGGTGGAGCTTCTCAGTCTGACCTTGAAAATGCACAAATTTAATGGAATTAAATGTTTTTGTGCTATAATGAGGCGATTTTTCAGCTGTATCAAAGTTAGCGTATTTCACATGATCAACAACAGGATGTTACTACTGGCAGAAACGTTGAATAAGACAGTGACAGGAAGTGGTTGGAGGATGAGACTGATCACATGAACAAACTTTATTTACGTGATTTTAATTGTTTATATTTTAACAAACGTCACAATTGCAAAATTGTATTTTTTTTTTTTTTTTTACAAAGTTTTGCGCACATCTGTAGTAGAACGCAGCTCTAAACTGATTTTTCATTTGCGTACTTGGAGACAAGAGTAAAATCTTCCAAATGTGAGCTTTGTCTCAGTTTTTCCCACTTTTTGATGGTCTAACTGGAACTGGACCAGTGTGTTATGGTCTCATGGTTAGCTGGTATCAATAGTAAAAATGCAAAAATGAATTTGAATATTTTAACAACCAAAAACATGAAAACGCCTAAATAATGTCAACTTTCATGTGTGTGAAAACTTTCCAAACTTACTAAATATACTAAAGTTTATAACCTGTTATTCACCAGATTTTAGCTGTTCACCAACCTACATATAAAATAATGTATTTTATATTTATATTTTATATATCGGTCATTTTTGTTTGCATACAAGAATAAGAGATTTAGGAAAATGGCATTATGAGTAGAACACATAAACCTTATTACTGCCTTTTCTTCATCTCTCGTGTGTAAATTATCTGTTAAAATTTGAATGAAATGGAAGAAAGAAAGGAAGGGAGGCTTCAAAACCTGCAAATGTAACGTTAAATAAAAAATATCCAAGAAATCTGCGATCTATAGAAGGAGATCTGACTGAACTGTTGTTCTATTATTGGATCCCAGGCTCTTAGTGTGCGTTTGCTCGTCTGTAGCAGGTTGCCAAAAGCCTCATTCCCATCCCTTGATCTGGAACAATGTGCTTCAGTCACACAGAGACAAAGCTGCTTCACAAACGGGGGGCCCTAAAAACACCCACTGATGCATCCGCAGTCAATCTGCAGAAGGTTCACACTCTAAAAAACATCTACATTTCTACTGCATCCAAACGTTCAGTCATTCTAATACACATTCAGCAATTTCCCAAAAACAGGACACACCTCTGTAATTATAAAGTGCGCCAAAGGTCACATTCACGCTCCACTTCCTCCAGCTTTCCCAACCGATTCACTCATTAGGAAAATATCTGTCCCAGTTGGGAAGGGGGAATGGTCGATAAATAGAGGAGGAGGGCACAGGAGAGTTATTAAGTGACTGGTAGTGAATGGGAAGTAATTACTGCTCCCTGCCTTCTCGCCAAATATTTTAATTTAAACTTTCACAAAAGATTGTAGACTTTTACACACCAAGGAGCAGAAAAAAAAACTTCTTCGTGTTTATGCAGGACATTATTTGGGTATACTCATAATAATAATCCGAAAACATCAGTCAGCATTTTGAACTGGCTGCACCAAACTGGGACAGCAAAGCAATGAAAGGTTTGAGAACATAGAACAGCAGCAGAGAAGAAGAAAACAATCTGGAAAAGCTTGAATGGATGTTTGGAACGTTTCTTTAGTGGCCTAAAAAGTTAAACACTAGACGAATGTCATGACTTTTCATTTCTCTGGACAAAAGGAATGCAGGTGACTGCTGATTTTATATTTTATATATATAGCAATCAAATATTCATCTTCTATGCACACAAAGTTCCTTTTACTGTTTACATGAAGCTCTGATGTTATTATGGACGTAAAGAAAAGATTATGATGTTATACCAGCTTCCACTTACATGCTGACTGACATTAACTTAATCTATTCATTATGCTAGTTTTGGCTGGTAAGTCCAAATTAGCTCAAAAGCTAAAGTTAGCTTATTTGTTATCATTATGTTTTCTTACACTGACATGACAGCTAACAATAAACGAATCCATTCGGTAAAAACAGGCTAAGATGCTGAAGAGCCTCTGTTATGATTGCAGAAATAATACTTTGGTGCCACGCTCCCAGTTTCATCCACCATGGAAACGACGCTCGTCCACAGACTGAATGTAAACCAGACACACCTGGAGCTCAGATCACATTGAGCACAGCGTAATAAATGTCAAGCGTCTGACTTCAAAGTGCACAAGCATCCAACCTGAAGTGTCAGACGTGTTTCTGACACGCGGAACATGTTCGGTGTGAACAAAGGGCCTCCAACACGTCGGTAACGGTTCCTCCACCTCTTTATTACTCTGCTCTTTGTTGGGTTTGCTCTACTTCCGCATGGAGGCGGGTCCTGCATCATGTCAACTGCAAAATCAATTCAAGGACCACAAATGGCTCCCGGGCCGCACTTTGGACACCCCTGTCTTGTGTGGACTCTCTCTCACACACACACAGACAGTGGGCCGCTGCCAGTGGCTCATAGGTCGTCTGGATGAATAGCGGCTCTGTTCTGCCTGGCTCTCGGCCCTCTTCATGCCCCGCTGCTGACTGGCAGATTGGAAGCAACAAATTGCTGCATCCTGAGAATGATAATTAGAAAAGCCATGAAGGTGGGTTTTGTTTAAAGCAGCCAAACTTTCTTTTGGTCACCTGACTTCACAGAGTCTCCTCAATCGACTCAAACAAAGCAAAAGAAAGTTTTGCCGTTGAGCCTCCAACCTCATAAAGTCACAGGACAGAAGGTTCACGATTGAATTAGGCAAAGAAAATATTTCTTTGAAAGAAAATTCAATCTCCACACACATCAACCCAGGTAAGATGAAAACATAACTTTGTGGCCTTTTAATAATTAAATCTCCACAGTGAAGAGTTCCCTTTTCTCGCCTTGCTGCCTCTTGCACGGCTCCAGCATCTCCATCAACAAGTCAAAATAGGCTCCGGTTTCTGAGACATTAGCTAGGAAGCTATGGAGGTGAGCAGGGCTTATTATAAGCCTCTTATGGATTCTGCAGGAGGTGAAGAAATGGTCTCTGTTAGGGGAATCAATCCCCGGGTAATTACCTAGCCACACTGCGGGCTGCCGAGGAGGACTGGACCCGGACTGAGGATGCGAGGAGTTCAATAAGAGCCTTTACGGAGAGCCCATTGTCTCAGACTTAAGAGAGGGGAGCAGAGTGATAATGATAATGATGATGGCGACGATGATGATAAATACACAGCCAGTAATCAAGAGGTGTTTGATGGACACAAGTGCACAGCGGGACTCATCAGACTTTAGCTGTGCGCAGGCAGGCGATCTATAATCCGCCGTTCTGCAGACACGCTCCTGATGTTTGGGTCTGTCCTGCTGCACCGCCGGGCGGAGGGGGAGCAGCCACAACGTCTCTGTATCATTCTCCGTAAATCCACCAATGTTTCATGCTTCCTCTTTTAGGCAAATTGCTTCCAAACTGATTTCCTGGCTGCATTCAGACAGATTTTTGTAAATCAAGCAGGAATGCTCGTCAGTAACGCTGAGCCTGTAGCAAATCTGCAGCCTGGCAGGCATCGCTCTTTCATTGTTTATCCCAATTTATGCAGATTTTTTTTTAAAGTGAACTAGAATTATATTTTTTTATTTATGAAAAGATACATGTTGTTATTAGGAGTGGACGATGTGTACCTTGCATTTTATACCAATATTCCATGGCACTATTACGATATTAATGGAAATGATGATGAAAAACTGATGACATCGTTTTTCAGGCATGACACAGTAACCATAGCCTCACAAACACAAAACACTGCAAAACACAAAAAGTATTTTTGGTCTAGTTTCCAATGCAAATATCTTAGCAAACTTGAAATAGGCCAAAACTAACTTACAAGTAACTTTTCAGCCATTTCTAGATCCTCCAGCTGATCCGAAACGCTGCTGCAGGAGTTCTGACTAAAACCAGGAAGACAAGAGCACATCACCAGTTTTAATGTCTCTACGCAGGCTCCCTGTAGCTCCCTGTCTTTTGAATATTTCAAAATAAATAACAAAATGTCAGAGTTTTTGTCCGAAACGTAATCCTTTCACCGTCGTAAAAATCTACTATTTTTACCACCTTATTTGCTGGGTTTCAGGTTTAGGTATTTTTGGCCAGCGACTATGTTGGAGTCGACAGTTTTGGCCCACATGGCAAAAAGTTTGGGCACCACTGCTGTTTGCAACGCGTTCCACCATTAGCTTTTTGGACCCGTCAGCCACCGTAGATCCCATGAACCATCACATCCAGTGAGCAGTTAATGCTGCTGCAGCCTGGAGGCTCATTTTATTCATTTGTTTTCTGCAACACAGAAACCATAGAATAACTAATCAGTGAAATAATTATATATGGTTTTCAAATGTAGCACATTTTAATCACCTAATTTCACACTTATGTATATTTAGTAAATTCTTGGCACATTTTCAGAACTATTCCAACATTTAATCCTTTATTTAAGACATTTCTGCCTAATCAGAGTTTAATTATGACGAGTAAAATTTGTCCCTAATGATTTAACTGAAACGTCGCCATCATTTGTGAACTGTGGAAACGGCCACATGCTCAGACACACACCGATTGGTTAGCAGGCAAATAAAAAGGAAATTAGATAAGCAGGCAGACAGACGGAAAGAAAGACAAACACGGTGGAGGCCTTGCTACTTTGACATCTGCAAAACTACTTGCAACGAGGGACACAGGAGAGGAATATGGAACAGAAAGGAGCTAAAACGTAAAAACTAGATAAAGTAAAGGCGCTCTTTCATATGAAATCAAGAGTTTAGGGGGGCAGAGTTCAGTCATAAGTGGCACTGCTGCAACACGGTGCAGGAAGAAAAAAAATTAATTTCACATTCTTTAATTTTCCAGAGTAAAATGGCCAGCCATTTCAGGTCGAATAATTGTTTGAACCAATGATTTTATCATTAATCCAGCAGCAGCCCCCGAGAACTGGGGGTCACGCCGGAGGTTGATTAGGTACGAGGCAGCACAAAGAGCCCTCCAGTCGATGCCATTGAAAAGGAGCAAGTCATTTAGATTGTGAATTGGTCCCGGGGCTGCGCGGCTCACTCCATTACAGGCCATTTTCAATTTCAGCCTCACAATAAACATCAAGCCAGGCCACGGAAATTACAGCATCTTGGAGATGTAGCCGAACAGATAGGTGGGGAACAGACAAGATGACACGACTGCAGGCAGGCGGGAGGGTAATGCTGAGGGCTGGCGGGAAGGAAAAAAGGAAGAGATTATCCAACGGATCGGAACAACATTCCGATCCTTCTCACTTTAGAGATTTACATGCTGAAGAAGCTTCCAGGATCCATTTAACCGAGTCAAAACGAGGCTCAGGAAGCTACAAGGGAGTCAGAATGATGGGCATGCAACAACAAAACCAACCACATGTCATTGTTATTTAATTAATGGAGGCCTTCACCAAGCAAAGACGAAGCGAAAGGCTGTGATCCGATCGAGGATTTGGTAAAACGGGATAAAAACGTAGTTTTCCATGTGTTGCTTCAAACTGCAGCCTGAATTAACTGAATTAGTCAGAAACTCGAGTCCAATCTGAAAGAAAGCACATGTTCACACTAAACATCTCCTGAATAGAAACACGGTGTGTGTGTGTGTGTGTGTGTGTGTGTGTGTGTGTGTGTGTGTGTGCAGCATTCACTACAAGTTTAATTCCAGTGTTTTGATTTGCGTCCTTGCCTCAATGACTGAACATGATTGTGCCGTATTTTACTACAATAGCCTTGTTTACTTGTAAATGCAAAAACTAATTGAATTTAATAAGGAAAGACCTCCGTTTGTAATGAGCAGGAAACAGGAAAAAAAAACTACATGTTTGGCTCTCAACAAAAATCAATTTAAAAGTTACAAAGATTCACTGCTTTAGTTTCAGTTTTATCAGCTGAAAAACCAAAATGACTGAAACTGGGAGCCCTGGTGGCTTAGACCCCGTCCATGTGGGAACTTTTTTAACCCTTTGTGCCCCACATGCAGACGTAAATGGAGTCTTAAAGAACCATAAAGATTTTAGTTTCTGGAAAAATGACTTTAATTTGTTTTGTCAGTGTAATCAGGGGGGAAAACAACCAATGAAAAATGGATGAAACTGAAAATAATAGTTTGACTACTTTGGTGAAATATATAAAAATAAACTGTAACAAACCTTTAAAATGGATCAGAAAGAGAAATTATTCATTCTGACTAATGTAAAATAAATAAACCATAGAAATAGACTGAGTAGATCTACACTTATAGATCAGGAACATCGTCATCGACACCCAATCAGATCTGTGCATCTCTGATTACATGTTGTGTTTTATTAGTTTTATAATCCAACATCAGACTCCAGCTCATCGTTGTATTCTTCTAGTGTTTATCACTAACCTCATAAACATGTCCTTCATGCTTGGCGCCCCCTAGAGGTCCAGGGGAGTAAAAACAGCCTGCTGGGCCTCTTTGTTTTTATGTGAATGAAAACAGAACAGTCCTGTGACGACTCAGGTGAAAACCCATTTTAGAAGAAAAATCCAGAAATATTGGTTGATTGTAAGCTGATGGCATTAGATTTGATTTAATCAAAATTAAAGAAAAAAGGCACAATTTCCCACCAAACTGAAAACCACGCATCATGTTGCTCTGACTTCACAGCCATGCTGCATTTTTAGACCATTTAATGATGTCAAAAACAACATAAAGAAGAACAGATACGGCCTGTACTTTACACCCAACAATACAAGGTGCACTGGACTGTAAACATACAGCAGCAAATGTTGGCAAAAACTTCAAAACACCAATATTAGTTTTATTGTTTCATAATCCTACACTCACTTATCAGTTATTAACTGATAAAATCTAATCAAATCTCCAGCCAGTTCTCTACTGGAACAAACTGAAAACATTCATTAGTGGTGGGACTCGATTAAAATGTTTAATAAAGTTATTTGCACAGTTTGCAAATAATTTTAATCGAAAACATAAAAAAAATAAGCATCATTTTTGATTCAAACGCCCTTCTTGTTGCTAAATTATTTGAAAAATGGAGATATGAGCTGATCAACAAACATATTAGTTTTTATCTGCTGCTGACCCATCAGATTGGTGCTGGTATACAAACAGTCATATTCCATAAATTAGAATATGTTCCAGTGGAGCTCTTGCGAATATGGTCAACTTTTAAACATTTATTAAACAGTTTTCATTAAGCTCACATTTCTGCAGTAAAAATGTTTTTTATTGGTCTGATGTAATTTTTTAATTTTAAATGTTTTGTTTTTATTAGCTGTATATGGAAAATCATGTTATTTAAAGTCTTCCAAACAAGCTGTGTAGTTAATCTATTTGATATAAAATGTGAATTATTCAGGAATTTTCACTGAATTCAACTTTCAAGAGTTTCGGGAATCGATCACCTAAAATAACTCCTGAATTGTTCTGCCATATTTTCTGCAATAAAAACAATAGTTTCTACTCTTCTAAGGTTATAAACAGAGGAGAGCAGCAAACAAAAACCAAGGCAGTAAAAGAAAACACCTCTCCTTGGCGGTGTGAAGAACATTAAGCAGCAGGGTTTTTTCTCCATTCGTGGCAGAAAATCAATGGTCGTGGCCTGAGAGGACAGCCGGGGGCTAATTTTACCCTGCATTTTCCCTGGCGGCTAATCCCACCGCCAGAAGATAAACCATGGAGAGCAAGAGGAGGAAGAGGAGCAGAGAAGAAAAGGCAGAGAGATCTCCCTCCCTGAGTAAATATTACCAGCATGAAAACAAAGTGACTACCTGAACAAAGTCCATTTTACAGAAGCACTTCAATAGATTTCACGTCTTTCCTTCCTCTCTGGTTCTCCAGGCGGCTGGAATTTAAATACGTCCATCAGGCAAAACATTGCAACCACTGGACTGATATCCAGCAGGCAGAAATGGCCATTTGTCACATATTTGGCCCAAATATTTCCCGTTTCTGTAAACGACTCTCGCTGTTCAGAGTTCCCACAAGTCAGAACCGGCAGTGATCGGCGCCATCTGAGTGAAGGTCATTTTATTTATATAGTACATTTTCAGCAACAAGGCAGTTAAAAGTGCTTCACATGACTTGAAAAAAATACAAACAAAACCAAAAGAAAGACAAAAAGGTAAGGGTAACAACAAAAAAACACTAAATGTTGGCCCTCCATGTTTGATTCTTGTTCCGCGTTGCCAAGAACCCCAGGAGTTTCTCAATTAGCGAGTTATAAAACTAAGTGCTGGTTATTCCTGCTCAGGGTTGCTACTAGCAAGTAATAGTGCGTTTAGACCAGGGGTGGGTAACTCCAGGCCTGGAGGGCCTCCTGCAGCTTTCAGATGCATCTCTACTTCAACACACCTGAGTCAAATATGAGGTCGTTAGCACCTGACTGCTCTGCGGAGGTGATTCAGCTGTTGGAACCAGGCGTGTTGGACCAGGGAGACGTCTAGAGATGCAGGACACCGGACCTCCAGGACCAGGATTGCCCACCCCTGGTTTAGACCAAGCGCACACCAAAAACGCGTCCGACGCTTCAAGTTCAACACGTGTCACTTTGAACGCAGACATTTTGCTCTACACTGAGCGTTTCGTACGTCTATGTGGAGACGCATCAAAATCGCTGTGGCTGCTGTTGCCAGCTTATTTGTTGGAAGCGTCGGACGCTTTTGTCAAACACTCAAAATGCTCCGAACGCTTCAAATCGTGCCGTTCTAGACATGTGAAACGAGGCGCAACGACGTGCCTCCACATAGACTTAGAATGCAAACCAGAAGCACAAAGAGCGTTTGATGTGAACGCAACGTAAACTAAACTAACGAAACTAAGGGCAGCAGTAGGCCAGCGCACTGGCTAACGAGACCAACAAAAAGAAAATATGTGTGCAAGAAAAATCCGTGAACAAAATGGCTGGGATCAACCAGCATGAGACAATGAAGGAAAATATGTCAGACGATGTGGACAAGCTGCCTTCAATCTCATTCAACGATATCGTTAACTAGCTAGTGAAGAGGAAGAGAGAGAACAACATGGAGGAGCTTCACTGCATCCAATCCATGGACAGATATATTCAATGTTTTAACGGATTTGTAAACAAACTCTGTATGAAGAACAAGGTGGTGAGAGGCAGAGTAAGTACATGTAGTAAACATGTAGGCTACATGTGTTAGCCTATGTGTTTAGCTAGCAGATACAAGCTACATTAGCTAAGCTAATTTTGCTAGTAAGAACAACAGTAAATCTCACTGATATTTATCTTAGTATTACACATAGGTGGGTTGAAAACTCAAAGATTGTACCTGAGTAACAGTTGTGATGTATTCATACTGTTTGTCTTGGTTCTAAGCTTGTGGCTTGTTTATTGTTGTCATAGCAACTGCCTGCAAAGATGGCCGTCAGTTACAAGGTTTACAGACGTGTGAACTTTGTAACTGANTCTCGGCCTTTAACTTTGTCTTAAAGAGGTGGAGCTTCTCAGTCTGACCTTGAAAATGCACAAATTTAATGGAATTAAATGTTTTTGTGCTATAATGAGGCGACTTTTCAGCTGTATCAAAGTTAGCGTATTTCACATGATCAACAACAGGATGTTACTACTGGCAGAAACGTTGAATAAGACAGTGACAGGAAGTGGTTGGAGGATGAGACTGATCACATGAACAAACTTTATTTACGTGATTTTAATTGTGTTTATAATTTAACAAACGTCACAATTGCAAAATTGTATTTTTTTTTTTTTTACAAAGTTTTGCGCACATCTGTAGTAGAACGCAGCTCTAAACTGATTTTTCATTTGCGTACTTGGAGACAAGAGTAAAATCTTCCAAATGTGAGCTTTGTCTCAGTTTTTCCCACTTTTTGATGGTCTAACTGGAACTGGACCAGTGTGTTATGGTCTCATGGTTAGCTGGTATCAATAGTAAAAATGCAAAAATGAATTTGAATATTTTAACAACCAAAAACATGAAAACGCCTAAATAATGTCAACTTTCATGTGTGTGAAAACTTTCCAAACTTACTAAATATACTAAAGTTTATAACCTGTTATTCACCAGATTTTAGCTGTTCACCAACCTACATATAAAATAATGTACACTTATATCGGTCATTTTTGTTTGCATACAAGAATAAGAGATTTAGGAAAATGGCATTATGAGTAGAACACATAAACCTTATTACTGCCTTTTCTTCATCTCTCGTGTGTAAATTATCTGTTAAAATTTGAATGAAATGGAAGAAAGAAAGGAAGGGAGGCTTCAAAACCTGCAAATGTAACGTTAAATAAAAAATATCCAAGAAATCTGCGATCTATAGAAGGAGATCTGACTGAACTGTTGTTCTATTATTGGATCCCAGGCTCTTAGTGTGCGTTTGCTCGTCTGTAGCAGGTTGCCAAAAGCCTCATTCCCATCCCTTGATCTGGAACAATGTGCTTCAGTCACACAGAGACAAAGCTGCTTCACAAACGGGGGGCCCTAAAAACACCCACTGATGCATCCGCAGTCAATCTGCAGAAGGTTCACACTCTAAAAAACATCTACATTTCTACTGCATCCAAACGTTCAGTCATTCTAATACACATTCAGCAATTTCCCAAAAACAGGACACACCTCTGTAATTATAAAGTGCGCCAAAGGTCACATTCACGCTCCACTTCCTCCAGCTTTCCCAACCGATTCACTCATTAGGAAAATATCTGTCCCAGTTGGGAAGGGGGAATGGTCGATAAATAGAGGAGGAGGGCACAGGAGAGTTATTAAGTGACTGGTAGTGAATGGGAAGTAATTACTGCTCCCTGCCTTCTCGCCAAATATTTTAATTTAAACTTTCACAAAAGATTGTAGACTTTTACACACCAAGGAGCAGAAAAAAAAACTTCTTCGTGTTTATGCAGGACATTATTTGGGTATACTCATAATAATAATCCGAAAACATCAGTCAGCATTTTGAACTGGCTGCACCAAACTGGGACAGCAAAGCAATGAAAGGTTTGAGAACATAGAACAGCAGCAGAGAAGAAGAAAACAATCTGGAAAAGCTTGAATGGATGTTTGGAACGTTTCTTTAGTGGCCTAAAAAGTTAAACACTAGACGAATGTCATGACTTTTCATTTCTCTGGACAAAAGGAATGCAGGTGACTGCTGATTTTATATTTTATATATATAGCAATCAAATATTCATCTTCTATGCACACAAAGTTCCTTTTACTGTTTACATGAAGCTCTGATGTTATTATGGACGTAAAGAAAAGATTATGATGTTATACCAGCTTCCACTTACATGCTGACTGACATTAACTTAATCTATTCATTATGCTAGTTTTGGCTGGTAAGTCCAAATTAGCTCAAAAGCTAAAGTTAGCTTATTTGTTATCATTATGTTTTCTTACACTGACATGACAGCTAACAATAAACGAATCCATTCGGTAAAAACAGGCTAAGATGCTGAAGAGCCTCTGTTATGATTGCAGAAATAATACTTTGGTGCCACGCTCCCAGTTTCATCCACCATGGAAACGACGCTCGTCCACAGACTGAATGTAAACCAGACACACCTGGAGCTCAGATCACATTGAGCACAGCGTAATAAATGTCAAGCGTCTGACTTCAAAGTGCACAAGCATCCAACCTGAAGTGTCAGACGTGTTTCTGACACGCGGAACATGTTCGGTGTGAACAAAGGGCCTCCAACACGTCGGTAACGGTTCCTCCACCTCTTTATTACTCTGCTCTTTGTTGGGTTTGCTCTACTTCCGCATGGAGGCGGGTCCTGCATCATGTCAACTGCAAAATCAATTCAAGGACCACAAATGGCTCCCGGGCCGCACTTTGGACACCCCTGT
Source organism: Poecilia formosa (assembly GCF_000485575.1). Lineage (NCBI taxonomy): Eukaryota > Metazoa > Chordata > Actinopteri > Cyprinodontiformes > Poeciliidae > Poecilia > Poecilia formosa. Next base: position 120,821 of record NW_006800594.1, on the reverse strand, counting down.
CTTGTGTGGACTCTCTCTCACACACACACAGACAGTGGGCCGCTGCCAGTGGCTCATAGGTCGTCTGGATGAATAGCGGCTCTGTTCTGCCTGGCTCTCGGCCCTCTTCATGCCCCGCTGCTGACTGGCAGATTGGAAGCAACAAATTGCTGCATCCTGAGAATGATAATTAGAAAAGCCATGAAGGTGGGTTTTGTTTAAAGCAGCCAAACTTTCTTTTGGTCACCTGACTTCACAGAGTCTCCTCAATCGACTCAAACAAAGCAAAAGAAAGTTTTGCCGTTGAGCCTCCAACCTCATAAAGTCACAGGACAGAAGGTTCACGATTGAATTAGGCAAAGAAAATATTTCTTTGAAAGAAAATTCAATCTCCACACACATCAACCCAGGTAAGATGAAAACATAACTTTGTGGCCTTTTAATAATTAAATCTCCACAGTGAAGAGTTCCCTTTTCTCGCCTTGCTGCCTCTTGCACGGCTCCAGCATCTCCATCAACAAGTCAAAATAGGCTCCGGTTTCTGAGACATTAGCTAGGAAGCTATGGAGGTGAGCAGGGCTTATTATAAGCCTCTTATGGATTCTGCAGGAGGTGAAGAAATGGTCTCTGTTAGGGGAATCAATCCCCGGGTAATTACCTAGCCACACTGCGGGCTGCCGAGGAGGACTGGACCCGGACTGAGGATGCGAGGAGTTCAATAAGAGCCTTTACGGAGAGCCCATTGTCTCAGACTTAAGAGAGGGGAGCAGAGTGATAATGATAATGATGATGGCGACGATGATGATAAATACACAGCCAGTAATCAAGAGGTGTTTGATGGACACAAGTGCACAGCGGGACTCATCAGACTTTAGCTGTGCGCAGGCAGGCGATCTATAATCCGCCGTTCTGCAGACACGCTCCTGATGTTTGGGTCTGTCCTGCTGCACCGCCGGGCGGAGGGGGAGCAGCCACAACGTCTCTGTATCATTCTCCGTAAATCCACCAATGTTTCATGCTTCCTCTTTTAGGCAAATTGCTTCCAAACTGATTTCCTGGCTGCATTCAGACAGATTTTTGTAAATCAAGCAGGAATGCTCGTCAGTAACGCTGAGCCTGTAGCAAATCTGCAGCCTGGCAGGCATCGCTCTTTCATTGTTTATCCCAATTTATGCAGATTTTTTTTTAAAGTGAACTAGAATTATATTTTTTTATTTATGAAAAGATACATGTTGTTATTAGGAGTGGACGATGTGTACCTTGCATTTTATACCAATATTCCATGGCACTATTACGATATTAATGGAAATGATGATGAAAAACTGATGACATCGTTTTTCAGGCATGACACAGTAACCATAGCCTCACAAACACAAAACACTGCAAAACACAAAAAGTATTTTTGGTCTAGTTTCCAATGCAAATATCTTAGCAAACTTGAAATAGGCCAAAACTAACTTACAAGTAACTTTTCAGCCATTTCTAGATCCTCCAGCTGATCCGAAACGCTGCTGCAGGAGTTCTGACTAAAACCAGGAAGACAAGAGCACATCACCAGTTTTAATGTCTCTACGCAGGCTCCCTGTAGCTCCCTGTCTTTTGAATATTTCAAAATAAATAACAAAATGTCAGAGTTTTTGTCCGAAACGTAATCCTTTCACCGTCGTAAAAATCTACTATTTTTACCACCTTATTTGCTGGGTTTCAGGTTTAGGTATTTTTGGCCAGCGACTATGTTGGAGTCGACAGTTTTGGCCCACATGGCAAAAAGTTTGGGCACCACTGCTGTTTGCAACGCGTTCCACCATTAGCTTTTTGGACCCGTCAGCCACCGTAGATCCCATGAACCATCACATCCAGTGAGCAGTTAATGCTGCTGCAGCCTGGAGGCTCATTTTATTCATTTGTTTTCTGCAACACAGAAACCATAGAATAACTAATCAGTGAAATAATTATATATGGTTTTCAAATGTAGCACATTTTAATCACCTAATTTCACACTTATGTATATTTAGTAAATTCTTGGCACATTTTCAGAACTATTCCAACATTTAATCCTTTATTTAAGACATTTCTGCCTAATCAGAGTTTAATTATGACGAGTAAAATTTGTCCCTAATGATTTAACTGAAACGTCGCCATCATTTGTGAACTGTGGAAACGGCCACATGCTCAGACACACACCGATTGGTTAGCAGGCAAATAAAAAGGAAATTAGATAAGCAGGCAGACAGACGGAAAGAAAGACAAACACGGTGGAGGCCTTGCTACTTTGACATCTGCAAAACTACTTGCAACGAGGGACACAGGAGAGGAATATGGAACAGAAAGGAGCTAAAACGTAAAAACTAGATAAAGTAAAGGCGCTCTTTCATATGAAATCAAGAGTTTAGGGGGGCAGAGTTCAGTCATAAGTGGCACTGCTGCAACACGGTGCAGGAAGAAAAAAAATTAATTTCACATTCTTTAATTTTCCAGAGTAAAATGGCCAGCCATTTCAGGTCGAATAATTGTTTGAACCAATGATTTTATCATTAATCCAGCAGCAGCCCCCGAGAACTGGGGGTCACGCCGGAGGTTGATTAGGTACGAGGCAGCACAAAGAGCCCTCCAGTCGATGCCATTGAAAAGGAGCAAGTCATTTAGATTGTGAATTGGTCCCGGGGCTGCGCGGCTCACTCCATTACAGGCCATTTTCAATTTCAGCCTCACAATAAACATCAAGCCAGGCCACGGAAATTACAGCATCTTGGAGATGTAGCCGAACAGATAGGTGGGGAACAGACAAGATGACACGACTGCAGGCAGGCGGGAGGGTAATGCTGAGGGCTGGCGGGAAGGAAAAAAGGAAGAGATTATCCAACGGATCGGAACAACATTCCGATCCTTCTCACTTTAGAGATTTACATGCTGAAGAAGCTTCCAGGATCCATTTAACCGAGTCAAAACGAGGCTCAGGAAGCTACAAGGGAGTCAGAATGATGGGCATGCAACAACAAAACCAACCACATGTCATTGTTATTTAATTAATGGAGGCCTTCACCAAGCAAAGACGAAGCGAAAGGCTGTGATCCGATCGAGGATTTGGTAAAACGGGATAAAAACGTAGTTTTCCATGTGTTGCTTCAAACTGCAGCCTGAATTAACTGAATTAGTCAGAAACTCGAGTCCAATCTGAAAGAAAGCACATGTTCACACTAAACATCTCCTGAATAGAAACACGGTGTGTGTGTGTGTGTGTGTGTGTGTGTGTGTGTGTGTGTGTGTGTGCAGCATTCACTACAAGTTTAATTCCAGTGTTTTGATTTGCGTCCTTGCCTCAATGACTGAACATGATTGTGCCGTATTTTACTACAATAGCCTTGTTTACTTGTAAATGCAAAAACTAATTGAATTTAATAAGGAAAGACCTCCGTTTGTAATGAGCAGGAAACAGGAAAAAAAAACTACATGTTTGGCTCTCAACAAAAATCAATTTAAAAGTTACAAAGATTCACTGCTTTAGTTTCAGTTTTATCAGCTGAAAAACCAAAATGACTGAAACTGGGAGCCCTGGTGGCTTAGACCCCGTCCATGTGGGAACTTTTTTAACCCTTTGTGCCCCACATGCAGACGTAAATGGAGTCTTAAAGAACCATAAAGATTTTAGTTTCTGGAAAAATGACTTTAATTTGTTTTGTCAGTGTAATCAGGGGGGAAAACAACCAATGAAAAATGGATGAAACTGAAAATAATAGTTTGACTACTTTGGTGAAATATATAAAAATAAACTGTAACAAACCTTTAAAATGGATCAGAAAGAGAAATTATTCATTCTGACTAATGTAAAATAAATAAACCATAGAAATAGACTGAGTAGATCTACACTTATAGATCAGGAACATCGTCATCGACACCCAATCAGATCTGTGCATCTCTGATTACATGTTGTGTTTTATTAGTTTTATAATCCAACATCAGACTCCAGCTCATCGTTGTATTCTTCTAGTGTTTATCACTAACCTCATAAACATGTCCTTCATGCTTGGCGCCCCCTAGAGGTCCAGGGGAGTAAAAACAGCCTGCTGGGCCTCTTTGTTTTTATGTGAATGAAAACAGAACAGTCCTGTGACGACTCAGGTGAAAACCCATTTTAGAAGAAAAATCCAGAAATATTGGTTGATTGTAAGCTGATGGCATTAGATTTGATTTAATCAAAATTAAAGAAAAAAGGCACAATTTCCCACCAAACTGAAAACCACGCATCATGTTGCTCTGACTTCACAGCCATGCTGCATTTTTAGACCATTTAATGATGTCAAAAACAACATAAAGAAGAACAGATACGGCCTGTACTTTACACCCAACAATACAAGGTGCACTGGACTGTAAACATACAGCAGCAAATGTTGGCAAAAACTTCAAAACACCAATATTAGTTTTATTGTTTCATAATCCTACACTCACTTATCAGTTATTAACTGATAAAATCTAATCAAATCTCCAGCCAGTTCTCTACTGGAACAAACTGAAAACATTCATTAGTGGTGGGACTCGATTAAAATGTTTAATAAAGTTATTTGCACAGTTTGCAAATAATTTTAATCGAAAACATAAAAAAAATAAGCATCATTTTTGATTCAAACGCCCTTCTTGTTGCTAAATTATTTGAAAAATGGAGATATGAGCTGATCAACAAACATATTAGTTTTTATCTGCTGCTGACCCATCAGATTGGTGCTGGTATACAAACAGTCATATTCCATAAATTAGAATATGTTCCAGTGGAGCTCTTGCGAATATGGTCAACTTTTAAACATTTATTAAACAGTTTTCATTAAGCTCACATTTCTGCAGTAAAAATGTTTTTTATTGGTCTGATGTAATTTTTTAATTTTAAATGTTTTGTTTTTATTAGCTGTATATGGAAAATCATGTTATTTAAAGTCTTCCAAACAAGCTGTGTAGTTAATCTATTTGATATAAAATGTGAATTATTCAGGAATTTTCACTGAATTCAACTTTCAAGAGTTTCGGGAATCGATCACCTAAAATAACTCCTGAATTGTTCTGCCATATTTTCTGCAATAAAAACAATAGTTTCTACTCTTCTAAGGTTATAAACAGAGGAGAGCAGCAAACAAAAACCAAGGCAGTAAAAGAAAACACCTCTCCTTGGCGGTGTGAAGAACATTAAGCAGCAGGGTTTTTTCTCCATTCGTGGCAGAAAATCAATGGTCGTGGCCTGAGAGGACAGCCGGGGGCTAATTTTACCCTGCATTTTCCCTGGCGGCTAATCCCACCGCCAGAAGATAAACCATGGAGAGCAAGAGGAGGAAGAGGAGCAGAGAAGAAAAGGCAGAGAGATCTCCCTCCCTGAGTAAATATTACCAGCATGAAAACAAAGTGACTACCTGAACAAAGTCCATTTTACAGAAGCACTTCAATAGATTTCACGTCTTTCCTTCCTCTCTGGTTCTCCAGGCGGCTGGAATTTAAATACGTCCATCAGGCAAAACATTGCAACCACTGGACTGATATCCAGCAGGCAGAAATGGCCATTTGTCACATATTTGGCCCAAATATTTCCCGTTTCTGTAAACGACTCTCGCTGTTCAGAGTTCCCACAAGTCAGAACCGGCAGTGATCGGCGCCATCTGAGTGAAGGTCATTTTATTTATATAGTACATTTTCAGCAACAAGGCAGTTAAAAGTGCTTCACATGACTTGAAAAAAATACAAACAAAACCAAAAGAAAGACAAAAAGGTAAGGGTAACAACAAAAAAACACTAAATGTTGGCCCTCCATGTTTGATTCTTGTTCCGCGTTGCCAAGAACCCCAGGAGTTTCTCAATTAGCGAGTTATAAAACTAAGTGCTGGTTATTCCTGCTCAGGGTTGCTACTAGCAAGTAATAGTGCGTTTAGACCAGGGGTGGGTAACTCCAGGCCTGGAGGGCCTCCTGCAGCTTTCAGATGCATCTCTACTTCAACACACCTGAGTCAAATATGAGGTCGTTAGCACCTGACTGCTCTGCGGAGGTGATTCAGCTGTTGGAACCAGGCGTGTTGGACCAGGGAGACGTCTAGAGATGCAGGACACCGGACCTCCAGGACCAGGATTGCCCACCCCTGGTTTAGACCAAGCGCACACCAAAAACGCGTCCGACGCTTCAAGTTCAACACGTGTCACTTTGAACGCAGACATTTTGCTCTACACTGAGCGTTTCGTACGTCTATGTGGAGACGCATCAAAATCGCTGTGGCTGCTGTTGCCAGCTTATTTGTTGGAAGCGTCGGACGCTTTTGTCAAACACTCAAAATGCTCCGAACGCTTCAAATCGTGCCGTTCTAGACATGTGAAACGAGGCGCAACGACGTGCCTCCACATAGACTTAGAATGCAAACCAGAAGCACAAAGAGCGTTTGATGTGAACGCAACGTAAACTAAACTAACGAAACTAAGGGCAGCAGTAGGCCAGCGCACTGGCTAACGAGACCAACAAAAAGAAAATATGTGTGCAAGAAAAATCCGTGAACAAAATGGCTGGGATCAACCAGCATGAGACAATGAAGGAAAATATGTCAGACGATGTGGACAAGCTGCCTTCAATCTCATTCAACGATATCGTTAACTAGCTAGTGAAGAGGAAGAGAGAGAACAACATGGAGGAGCTTCACTGCATCCAATCCATGGACAGATATATTCAATGTTTTAACGGATGTGTAAACAAATTCTGTGTGAAGAACAAGGTGGTGAGAGGCAGAGAAAGTACATGTAGTAAACATGTAGGCTACATGTGTTAGCCGATGTGTTTAGCTAGCAGATACAAGCTACATTAGCTAAGCTAATTTTGCTAGTTCAGCAGTAAGAACAACAGTAAATCTCACTGATATTTATCTTAGTATTACACATGGGTGGGTTGAATACTCAAAAATTGTACCTGAGTAACAGTTGTGATGTATTCATACCGTTTGTCTTGGTTCTAAGCTTGTGGCTTGTTTATTGTTGTCATAGCAACTGCCTGCAAAGATGGCCGTCAGTTACAAGGTTTACAGACGTGTGAACTTTGTAACTGACAGCCGAAGAATTTTCTAGATAATATAATTACACCATTTAGCAGAAATACCCATTACTCTACGTTTCACTGTCAAAATACAAAACTACAGTGATGTTAAATATTTCCTTAGTATTGATGAAAAAGTTCTGGTTCCACTGGAAAATTATCTCACTAATAACAAGGCAAACATGTCTAGTTATAAATTAATTACTCAACTAGAACCTTTTCCTGCTAATCAAAGCAGGAAATATTTACTTAAATCAAGCTCCAATATAGTTGAAAAGTTACTTTTAAATTAGCTTTGTCGTATTTCAAGTGTAGCAAGATATTTTACCTTGAAACTCGACCAAAATTACTTGGTAAGATTTTGCATTTTTGCAGTGTTTGATTTTAATTATAATGTGAAAAATATATCTTCTCCTGTGAATTTTTGGTTAAACATGTTTGTTTTTCATTCAGTGGACAAAATATCCAGAAATTTTACTCTCCCAAGAGTAACGATACTTCATAAGATTACTCAAGTAAAAAAGTACAAATACTACAGTAAAAATACTCTTAAGAGTAATTTTTTCAAAAACGTTACTGAAGTAAATGTAATGCAGTAAACGCAACCAGTTACTACCAAACTCTGCTTAACACCAAGGAGTGAGTTTAGGTCGGGTTTCAGGTTAGTTGTGTCCTGGTTACAAACAAACCAACTGGAAATGGATGGAAGCAAAAGAAAAGTCTGAGTGTGTTTCTGTGTGTGTGTCGGTGTGTGTGTGTGTGTGTGTGTGTGTGTGCATGTTGTGAAGACGGATGCTGAGTGTGTTTCTGTGTGTGTGTGTG
>NW_006800594.1:100371-112380 GCF_000485575.1 Poecilia formosa | reverse complement strand
TGTGTGTTGTGGTTTTCACACACTGCCAGAGGGGAGGGTTTGTGTTTCAGTCATTATGGAAATGAAGTGAGGGGGGAAATCTCCTGAGCAGACAGATTCCTGTAGAGTCATTGTACATGCTGTACATGCTGTACATGCTTTACCACAGCAAACAGGAACCACCACGTCTTTCTGCTCTGTGCAGAGCGGCATGCAGAAAACTCCTGGGACTCTGCTGCCAATCAGAGCCGAGACGTCTGAAACTTCTAGCCAACACAAAAGAACAATTTAAATCATCCAGTTTTGGTTGAGAATTTAATACTGATCATTTCTAATAAGCGGCAGAAAAGCGTTGTTATTCCTTCTTATGTGAGTTTTTGTGACGGTATTATTCGTTTACCTGCAGCATGAAGATGTTACATCACTGGAAGGAAACAGAGATGATAGTAACTCAGTTTACTTGACAAAATGTACTTTTAGCAGTAATTTTACTTCTATTTGAGTAATTTTATTATAAAGTATTTCTTCTCTGACTTGAGTAAATTTCTGGATTTTCTACCCACTGAATGAAAAACATGTTTTAACCAAAGATTCACCAGACCCAGAAACACGCCTGCAGTTTCTGTTAAAGTTTACAGTTTTTTTATTGACAGAAACTCATGTGGAAACATTTGATTTTGCCTGATTTTGTTATTTTTGTTACTTCATTAATTGTCATCATTTTGGTTCTTAAAATACCAAAATTTCCAATTTGACTTTGTATTAAATGATGATTTATTTTTTAAATATCAAATGATTGATAATTTGACCAGTTACTCAGAACTTTAGTCGACTTTCCCTAAATACTTTTCTACTCTTGAGTAATTTCTTGGACTTTTTACTTTTATTGCAGTAAAAACATGTTGAAGTATTTCTGCTCTCTCCTGAGTTCTGGATGCTCTGCCCTCCTGTGAAACTAAATCTCTTTCCTCCACTCTGAGGATCTTCAGTTCAGTTGATTTTACTGAATAAATTCAGCTTAAACAGTCAGTTTGCACCAGGTTGGTCATTAACCATCTACAACTCTGCGGATTTGTTGAACTTTTCAATAAGTTTATGATGATCTGACATCTTTCTATTATTCCCAACATAAAAATAAAATTAATGGAATTTGTACTTTTTTTTCCCAACAGCAAAATAAATTTTCAAACTTTTAACTTTTTGTACACCATGAATCATTTTTATTTCTACCTTTGAATTGAATTCCCAAAAAAATGACATCTTTAAACGTGAAAATCTAAACTGTTTTGTGGAACAAGAACCTGATTTATGCAACACAAAGAGTGAGAAAAAGCTATAACTTCTCCAGAAAGCAAACAGTTGAAACCAGGTTGAAATTACAGCTAGGCTTCAGTGTTTCCATAGTGGCCACAAATATAGCTGAAACGCAAACACACAAACCTCACAGAGTCCTTTCATCTATGGCAACTAAAACCCCTTAACTCTCTGGCTTCTTCTGCACACTTTAATAAGAGGTTGGTAGAGAGGGGATGTAAGAGAGAGCAGCAACGTTTCTGATGGGATGAGAGAAGTAGACAAAAAGAGGAAGGGGGTGGAAGTGGGAAGGAATGGAAATGGAGAGAGGGAGCAATAGCATCAGAGAAAAGGAGGGTAGACGCCTCTTCCACATCACTGCCTTCAATTTAACACAGGTGGTAAAGTTAGCAGATAACACTGATAGTTTCACCATGGCTCCGCACCGCATGACGAATGATACACAACAGGCACACACACACACACACACACACACACACACACACACACACACTTCACACACTTCCACTGTGAAACAGGGGTGGGCTGAGCAGGGATAAAGGGGGATGAAAGAGTCCAATGACGGAGGAAAAAAGTGAAATGAAAAGAAAAACATCCCAGAAGCAAAACCTCTGTTTGGTGTTACAGATAGTTTATTAACCCTTCAGACCTGAAGGTCATCTGCGTATCAAAGGTCACAGGCGTCAGGAGAGTGATGAAGCAGACAGGCCACATCTACAAACCACTGGGACTGATTTATATTCATCAGCAGGCAGTTCTCAAGCAATAACTGGCAATAATAAACCAAATCATACCTGCTGCATGAGGCCACCAGGCATCCTTAAAATGCCTCAGTAGGACCAAAACCTGAGGCAGGAAAGATGACGAACCCAACAGTCATTTAGTTTTAGATAGGAGAACCACCCAGAAAACCATTCAGCTTTTTATAGCACATATGCATCCAGCAGAGGGCACCACTGATAATCCCTAAGCAAAGCCAGTTGATACAGAAATAAATATGGCGGAGGGATACCAGAATGGGAAAGAGAAACGGTCCAAATGAGTCTGTTGTGGGATAAAAAATGCATTTTATGCGGTTCTATTTACAAATATAAACACTGAAGAAACTCCTTAAATTTCACCTTGATAGCGTGACACAGCAGGATCGACTTCTCATTGAAAAATTACTGATGTGCTACGAAGGCAAAGATGAGATGACAGAAAAGTGGAAGGGATAACAGAAAAAAACATATTATAATGGATAAAACATGACGTCACACTCTCCTGAACCCCGCCCACTCCGCCATGACGGACATCAAACGACCAGCGCGCTCCTTTAAAGGCCGTCTGAAAACAGACATCTGTGTCCTAATATCACCTTTATTTAGTTGATTTCACTTTAAAAATGATCACAGGTTGCTGTGCGGTCGGCAGCACAAACAGACAACAATGCAAACTATTTTATTGTATAACTTAACGAGGAAAGATGCGGCGGCGAAGGACAGCAGCCGTCAATCATAATGACTGGCAGCCCTCGGTTTAATGGAGGGTTTAATGTGAACGCTTTTTACTAGGTAAGGAGATTCATATACTTTATAAGAATGATTAGAAAGACATCAAATATTGCATTATGGAGAAGGTACGTTTAACCATTGGTAACCATGGAGACAATGGCGCATATATGGAAAACACTGGTAAGCTGGTTAGCATCTGGTCTTTTTAATGTTGCTCCGGTTTAACGGGAAACGTTGTTTCCCGTTAAACCGGATTAGACGTGGTGTGGATTAGACGAAGTCGGTAATTTGATCAACACGTCAGGAGGTTCGGGTCGGTTTCTAAGCTAGCTGTTTCCAATTTCTGTAAATCCTGCCGTCCAACCAGTTACGTTCACAGACAAATCAGCTCGACTACAACAAGAAGAAGCCATGAATAAACTGACAAAAACAAGTTTTGAATGATTTAAAGACATAAATCAACCCTCTGTAGATCCAAAGGGTCAACAGGAGCTTGATTTCAGTAAATAATCTAGTTCCACTGGCAGATTATTCCACTTATAAAAAACATTTTTCCCATGTTAGAAGTGAAATAATCTGCCAATGGAACTTTTTCATCAAATAATTATTTACTTAAAGCAAGCTCCTGTATCTTGCTAAAAAGTTACTTGTAAGTTATTTTTTTCTTATTTCAAATGTTCTAAGATATTTGCATTAGAAACTAGACCAAAAATACTGGATAATGTTTTGTGTTTTTGCAGCGATGGCTTTACATTTTCTCATTTTCTGTGTTGCAACATTTCTCACATCGTATAAAAGGACGAAGCGGCGCGGCAGTGGAGGTATGGCCACCAAACAATCAGCACTCATGAGTCTCATTAGCTATAAATCTTGCTGTAAAGCAGCACATAACAGATTCTACGGCTGTTATAAATCCCACTTTTGTTTGAGGCCACCGCGTCATTTGTTAAGGTGTGATCAAAGCAGCTTAATGATGTTCAGCAGACGATAAACGCACAAACCTTAATGAGTGTCATGAAATGAAGAATAACAACTCTCTAGTGGTCATATTCAGTTTATTCATATCCACTCCCATTGTGCGTCTGTCAGCTACAAAAGAGTGTGTGTGTGTGAGTGTGTTTGAGAGTGAATGGAGGTAATGGGCAGTGCAGCTGGCCTGCTCTGCGTATAAATGCTGCCTGATTGTTTTAGCTCATCCTGGGTTTGATGATGGAGATGGAGCTGTTGTTCGAACACAGAAACTGCACCGCAAGTGCACATCTGTGGTTTGCTAACAGGTGTGCAAGAGACAAGAGGAGAGATGGTGTGAGAGACAGGATTCTGGAAGCCGGCCCGGCATCCAGCAGAAGCCAAATTAAAAAGGAAATCAAAGCCTTTTTTTGGTCCACTTGAGGATGATGGTGGTGTTTGTACAGTGGAGGAGATGAGGAAGACGCGGCGTGAATGTGCATTATATCCACATTGTTTTAAATCAACTCAATACTGGCAGATTCTACTTGAACAATCTCTTCACTTGGCTTGATGCTGATAATGTTTGCAAAGGTGAGTCAGACATTCTTACACAGAGCCTGGCAGTAAAGTTATTCTGGAGGCAAGAACCAACTGGAACACATCAAAATCAAATATTAAGGCTGCATCAAATTATTTGTGATTAATCACCTGAATCAGGGCTCACAAACGTTTCCACACCACAGAAAAAGCTTCTGGCCGTCCGTTTGAAAATCTACCTGTAACCCAGGGTAAAAACTGCCCTTAGTCCCGCCTTTGCTGCTCATTGGTTACAGTGACAGTCAGTCACACAGTGCATTCAGCCAATCAAAGCACCTGAGGTAGATATTCAGGCCTGCTCAGCTTTCCCAGTCAGGTGTGAGGGGGAGAGCTGGAGACAAAGGAGCTCCAGGTTGGTGCTTCCAATCAGTTCCTCTCTTTAAAACTTACCATATAAAAATCCTGAAGATCTGAACATCCAGTGAGCCTGGAGCCATGAAGCTGTCAGGCACTGGACTATACATGGGATTGGTGAGTAGTGAACACAATGTTGTTTTGTTTAGCATGTTGGTGGTGGTAGCCAATGCTAACTGTTGATCATCAGTTGTCATATGATCTAACTTCTTAAATTCAACATGTATTTCAGATAATGAGATAAATGTTACCTTTATTTTGTCTGAAATATTAGATTTTGGATATAATTGCATTTCTTTCTGTATGTAACTCTAGTTAACTAGCAGGCTGGTAATTTACTGGTCCTGTTTATTTTAATACAGGCCAGGTGACCCTTTTTAGGGATGGCGAGCTTCTGAGAACTGGCTGGGGCCAGCAGAACCTGAGATCCACTCCATACTGGCCTGGTAGGAGCCTTATGCTCTGTATCATTTCCCCTCCATCTCACCATACAGACACACAATCCACTATTCATCTCTTCATCTGAAACAACTTGCGCTGGGATATTCTCATCTCAAATATCTGGATATTCAACTGTGGACTTTTCCAATGTGTGTCGGTCAGACACTGTGCTGACCGGTGGGGAAATTTAAGACTGTTGTGCACGATTATATGGAAGATCTGCTGCAGAACTGTGTATATTTATTCTGTATTATTATTTTGGGTTTTATGTACGTTTGGTCTTGTGGTGTTCACTTTAATTTTCTTTTTAAAATACATGGTATTGAAAGCCGTTATTCTTTTGAATTGTTTTTATTGATTACTGACAACAGCTCCAGCAGACAAATTTAGTCTTCTGATATATCCCACCTCGTCCCTTAGTACATTAAAAAGTGCTGCATTCAGTGTAAGGGCGTCTTGTCTCTTTAAATCCAAACAAGCTGCTGCTGGCCACGCCCCTAACTCAACACTTACAGTCACACATGAAAATGTCTGCAAACAGATGCGTAATGATACAACCGTCCATCCTTGAAAAGCAGAAGTGGAGCCTCCTGCACAACCAGTAAGAATAGTTTCTGAATGCAAAATCAGCAACAAAACTCTCATGTTTTCCAGCAGCCATTGTACAGCGCATGCAGCAGTAAAACCAGCTGTCCAAATGAGGTGGAGCTCAGTTGATTGTGATTCAACATTTTTGAAACGGCTCATTTTTCAGAAAACATTAACTTACTGACAAAAAACAGCTGAGTGGGTTTTTTAAGCACATGGACTGTTTTTAGAAGCAGTAGAAACCAGAATGGAAGTACAAAAACATATAAAACAGGTTAATTTTGCATAACAGGTTTCCATTAAAACTCCAGAGGAACTGCAGAGATCCACCGCTCAGGTGGGAGAATCTGTTGACACAATGTCTTTTAGTTCTGCGCATGAATAAACGGTTGACCCAAACTCAGGTGAGATCGAAGCTAAACCTTCTGCCCAACACACAAAACCACTATGAATGGATGAAAACTAACCATGAACACATTAACCCATAGCAACTAGTTACATTTACTCAGGTAAATTTACTTGAGTAACATTTTGGAAAAAATTTACTTCTAGAAATATTTTTACTACGCTGTACTGTTTACTTTTACTTGGGTAATTTTATTAAGAAGTATTTCTACTCTTGAGTAAATTTCTGGATTTTCTTCTCACTGAATGAAAAACATGTTTTGACTAAAAATCCACCAGACAGACACACACCTGCAGTTTCTGTTACCGTTTCATGAGTTTTTATTGAAAGGAACTGATTTGGAAACATTTTTCTTTTGCATGGTTTTGTTATTTTTTGTTACTTAAATGAATTATTGTCATTTTTCTCCTTAAAATACCAAAATTTCCACTTAACTTTATATTTTGATCCGTCTGATGATGTAATTTTAAATATTAAATGATAATTTGATCATTTACTCAATACTTAAGTCACCTTTTTACCAAATGCTTTTTTTTAAACTTTTACTTGGGTAATTTCTTCAATGGCTACTTGTTACTTTATTTGAGTAAAAATATGTTGAAGTAGAGCTACTCTTAAGTACAGATGTGGGTAGAGTTCCTACAGATTGTACCAAAGAATACTGAATCAAGAGGTGGTTTGAAAATTTTGCAGGTTTATGCAACCTGAATCTTGCATGATTGTATTATTTGCTTCACATTTACACTTTCAGAATGAATCCAAAGTGTTTCAAACACTTTTTGCCTCCTCTACGTAGCATGAATAAAATCAGTGCTTGTTGTAATAACTGCTGGTAATTGGACTATAAATGATCAAAATTAAAAAAATACAGTATCTGTAGTACCAACATTCAGTTTTCTGCTCCATGGCCACACAGCAGCCCAACAATAGGAGCAGCGTTTACGTCATGCACAAGCCGGGTATTTTTCTCCCACTTCCAACTCTCCATCTCGGCCCCAGCAGGCCTCACAAAAGATTATGCCTGCAATCTGAGTGGCCACAACGGAGGATGGCCCGGCTTCATCCACAGCGCTTCTAAAGCTAAGACGTTTTAATTTCCCACTTTTTATCGTCGCCACACAGACCACTTTAAAACTACTCCGCTTCCAGCCAGTTTCATATCCAGGCCTCCAAAAATCTGCGTCTTAAACGGCCCAGGATCTTCACAGCCCGACGGTCCCCGGATGGGTCCCATCCCTCCACCTTCTCCCCCCAAAAAACCTGGCCAAAACTCAAATCTTGGCTTGATGGGCTGCGTGGAATTAAAAACCAAGCAATTACAGTGAAAAAATTGAAATCTTATGTTTTGTATGGGGATGGCAAGCTGTGGTGGAGGAGGAGATTAGGCTAAAGCCGGACTGGTGCTCGAATGGTGAATAAACCGAAAGTCCCTGAAAGACGCCACTTGTTATTAGAGTGTAAACACTGCCAAGCTGCAGACAAGCTGGTAAGAACACAGTGGACATAAAGAGGCCGTCTGTGGACATGTGGTATTATCCCTCTGTACATTAACTGTCTGTTAAACACTTGGCTGAAAGATACCAACTCTTCCCCCCGTCTGCATCTCCCACTTTGAGCGAATCCCCCTTTGTAATCCCTTCCAGACAAAGAGGAAGCGAATGAAGAGACGGAGACCAAGAGGAGAGAAATCTGGAGTGGAAAGTCCACTGGGACGGTCGGCCTTATCTCCATCTCACACTGCGGGTTGTACACTTATCTTAACTGGTGGAGGAAGTTAATCACCAAATAGATGATTTATACAAAGACTTACATTCACTAAGTAAGAGTCAGTTTCTTCTAATATGGTCAAGACAAGATTTACATCCTTCATTAAAGGGGCAGTGCAAGGGAAAATTTACTTTTTTAAGCTTTACATGTTACAATGTTATCCCCTCATCAAAAACAAACCTGGAGTTTTGCTTTGATTCTTTCATGCATGTTTGAGAAATCCTTTAATCTCCATGGCAACCATTCAGCTGTTCAAAACGCCTGGGTGGACCTAGCTCCGCCTTCGAGGCGCAGCTCCGCCTCAGAGCTGCAGTTTCCAAGTTTTTGAACTTCCACCCTTCAGACTAGCCAGCAGCAATTAGCAAACAGCTGGTGGAGCTGCTGAGCTCGTTATAGGAGCTGCTGCTCAGAGCAACGCTGGTAAAAACGTTGTTAAAGGGTTAACAGATGGAGCCATGTTGGGATGACTTCCTGGAGGCAAAGCTTCAGAAAGGGCAGGAGGTTTTAAAGAGACAGAGGCCCAATTTCAGGTCGTTAAATTAGAAAGTCAAATTTCTTTAAGTCGTATTTAACAGGCAGCATTTTTATAGCAACTAAGGGTAATAAAGTTACTAGATGTCTGCTTGTTACCTTTTCCTCATTTTTTATAAATAGAATTAGGAAAAGTTTTAATGAGGAAATATTACAAATGTTGATTTTAAACAAAAACAATCAAAATCCTGGGAGAATTATTAGTTTGTGGTGAACTAAGTGGTTGTTTATGGATAGATTGGTAGGTTGGTACATTGGTTGGTAGGTAGTTTGGTTGGTTGGTTTAGTATAAGATGTGGTGAGATGATATGATAGAACTAAAAGATTTCTGGAGATCCTTAAACATTTTCTTTTAGCTTGATGGTACAAAATCCCATTATAATTCAATTACACATTATTATAACCCAAGTTTCATCACATCAGGTCTCCATGGTGTCACTAGAACTGAACTGATTTAAGAAAATATTCCTTATAACTTATACCTTATATATCGTATCTTTCTCCTACTCTAGTGAATGAAACCATGCAGATAGTAAGATTATGTCTCTAATTATACAGCAAACAGACACACAGATTGTCCCTTTGAGTCTGAAACACACACACACACACACACACACACACACACACACACAGTCACAGAGAGTAAATGTCTGGTCCTGCAAGGCCATTATGGTAAACCACGTGAGGCGCTTCTATTCATGACTCTCTATTGTTCACACCAAGGTAAGTAGGGGAGCCTTCAGACTGTAATCACCTGCACACACTCACGTACACAAACACACACACACTCATTGATGAGGAAATGGGAAGGAGAAGTGAGAGACTAAATATTAGGATGAAAAACAAACGTGCTGTAGAAAGCATGTAGAGAAAATATACATAGAGCGACATTTGTTTCCCATGTGATCAATGATTACAAATGGATTTGCATCAAGTTTGCATCCAAAAATGATTTTAAACAGTAGATTGGACCTTTTATCCAAGCGGACGTAGAAACTGCATTACATTCCTGATGAGAACAGCTGAAAAACTTCATCGTAATCATCAACATGTTGAAAACTGTAAACCTCTAAATAACTGATTTATTGCTAAAACTTCACTGTCATTTTCGGTTCCTATTGCGTTCCAGATTTTGTTTGAGTGAAACAAAGTCTACATATGCAACATGATACGGGCTCGTAAGCTAACAGGTCAATATTCACAGGAACACATTAGGAAAGCTGATATTTGATTTGCCAGGAGAACAGCTTTAACAGAACAATAGAGAGCAAACAATGAAGCTAACGCTAAGGACGAATGCAGCCAGAGGAGAGTGCAGCTGACAGTCAATGCAGCAAAGTGTTTTAATGTTTTCAAAGCCGTGGGCAGGTGAGCAAACATCAACTGTGTAAAATACCATGTGATGGCAGAAAAGTCCAGATGAAGGCTGTAATTATGCAGGTTTGGGGTTGCATGGAAATGTAGAAATAAACAGATTGGTAATATTTTTCTCATTGGTTTTAATGAGTTAGAAAAGAAGAAAATGTTGAAATAGAGCTGGGTAAGGAAATGAATGAATGTCAATATTTATACCTGCATTAAACTTTCTGGTCCCAGTCCTGAGAACACAGCGTTAGCAGCATGATTAACTAAAACAGCTGACAACATGCATGCAAAGATGAAAATATGGTAAATATTGGTAGAAGGTGAACGCAGCATTAAATGGTGGACAGAAGCATGTTTACTGCTTTTAGTGCATTAAGCATGTATTTAATACATATAGAAGATGGAAGTTTGATTACAGAGATCAAACTGTTTTGTTTCTTATCTTTTAGGGTCCATTCACCCCAGCCAGGTTTGGTCCATGTTAACTGTTTGTTTGTCTAGAAGCTGTTTTGTGTGGCGAGGTGTGAATTTAACTCCGATTCGGATGAAAAAAGCAAAGCCTGGTCCTACAAACCTCGCTCCCAGTTTGGTTGAAGTGAACTCTGATGTGGTTTGAATGCTTATGTGAACGTCAAGCGGACTGGGGACCGCTCCAAAATCAGGAAGTGGACTGCAGTGCAGGGCATTCTGGGTAAATACAACCAAAAGAAATGTGTTAGCCTAGCGCTAGCAGGAGAAATGGCTCCTTATTTTTTATCAAAGACAAAAGCGAAATCCTACAACTTCTAAAATCTGACGTCACTCCTCTTCTGTTTACATTTTGCAAAGAAGAAAGTTGTGTTCAGTGTTTTCTTCAGAGTTTTTTTGTGTCGTTCCTTCAGTGGTTCTTGGTGCAGCGCCCCCACAGGCCAGGAGGGGAACAGGTTTTCTATTTGGTTTGGTTTGTTTGACACAGAGCAATGTGAAAGAAACCACCGCAGATGAAAATGCAACAAATACAGAAATTTTGGTCCCAATCAAACCGACTCCACCGGGCTGACAGATGTGAAAACTGCCTTAATCAACCTGAACGTGTTGCTAATGAGTGTATGAGCAAAGATGTTTGAATAATAAGCGTTTAATGACCAACACCAAAGCATAAAGACGTCAAGCTTCGTGACATCTACATTTTCTCCTGTGCTTGTGGGTCGCTTTGGGGTCGTAAACCGTTCACACAGAAGAATGATTGCGATTGAAATTGTAGCATGAATGGCTACATAAAAATATATATATATATAATTTCAATTAAAAAAAGAAGAAATTACACACAGCTGGACTATAATTACACTTGATTTTATTTCAGGGTATCAGAATATGCAGAGCTCAACACGTGTGTTATTTGTGAAAGCTGAAGCATGAAGAGGCTGGTGGTGTTTGTACACAGCTGATTGATATTTACCAGTGAGGATCAGCAGACATTACTGGCTCAGCTTCACCAGCCGCCGCTGCCGAAGGAACGCTGAGGAGCCGCAGGGACAGAAAGGTCAATTAAAGTAAAGTACCGAATGTTTGAGGGATTTAAAACTAGGACGGAAAATAATTACAATGTGGTTTCATGTCACTGGAAGACTTTTTTAAAGTATCATATGGTGCAACATTCAAATGCGTTATGTAATTTTTTTCTAAAAATGAATGTTAATGAGCTACCTTCTTCTCTGCAATCCCTCTCCAGTCGGAGAAAACATATTTCCATTTTAAGGCCTTAAATATGATCAAAGGATCGGCTTAATATAATCAGTTTAAAACCCATTTATTACCATTTCCCTTCCTCCACCTCCTCTTCATCACCGCTCTCTATCCCTCCTCCTCCTCCTCAATCTCCCTCCATCCTCTCTTCACCCGCTTCCCTTCCTTCACGCCTTCTCTGTTTCTGTCGCATTTATTTTCTACAGTCCATCCATCCCTGCATCTCTGCCCCACCTCCCCTCCACCTCTCAAAGTGTGTGTGTGTGTGTGTGTGTGTGTGTGTGTGTGTGTGTGTGTGTGTGTGTGTGTGTGCCCTCATCTCTATCTAGCCTGAAACAGGTGCTATATAATAGTAAATTAATTAGACGGAGAAGATGTGCTGTGTTCACCACAAAGCCCCTTGTGGCCTGCCAGGGGCCGACTCACATGCTGCACACACCCGCACACACACACACGCACACACACACACGTACGCACACACACGTACGCACACACACG